>NC_092334.1:110955000-111247500 GCF_046630445.1 Rutidosis leptorrhynchoides | reverse complement strand
TTGATCCCATTCCAGTGACTTTTAGTAAGGGCTGAGCTGAACCTTGCCAATAAATTAACTGCAAAAGAAATGTCAGGTCTTGTACAATTTGTAAGATACATAAGAGCTCCAATTGCACTAAGATATGGTACTTCTGGTCCCAGGATATCTTCATGATCTTCACAGGGACGAAATGGATCAGTGTCAACATTAAGTGATCTAACAACCATAGGAGTACTTAATGGTTTTGCCTTGTCCATATTGAAACGTTTTAAAATCTTTTCCGTATAAGTTGTTTGATGTACAAGTAAACCATTAGGCATATGCTCAATCTGCAAACCAAGGCAATACTTGGTTTTTCTGAGATCTTTCATTTCAAATTCTTTATTTAGAAGTTGAATGGCTTCATGGATCTCTTTATTTTTACCTATGATGTTAAGATCATCGACATAAACGGCTATGATCACATATCCGGATGTTGTTTTCTTAATGCATACACATGGGCAAATAAGATTATTGGTATACCCTTTGCATATCAAGTAATCACTTAATCATTTATACCACATGTGACCCGATTGTTTCAACCCATATAAAGACCTTTTGTAACTTGATTGAGTACATTTCTTTGGATTTTGCATTGGTTGCTTCTCATACCTTAAATCCTTCAGGTATCTTCATATATATATCACTATCAAGTGATCCATATAGATAAGCAGTCACAACATCCATGAGATGCATTTCTAAATTTTTAGAAACTGCCAGACTGATTAAACATCTAAAAGTAATTGCATCCATAACAGGGGAATAAGTTTCATCATAATCAATTCCCGGTCTTTGAGAAAAACCTTGAGCTACAAGTCTAGCTTTATACCTTGTAACTTCATTTTTCTCATTTGTTTTTCGCACAAAAACCCATCTATATCCCACTGGTTTCACATCTTTAGGTGTGAGGACGATAGATTCGAAAACTTTTCTTTTGTTGAGCGATTCAAATTCAGCTCGTATTGCTCCTTTCCAATGATCCCAATCATGTCTATTTTGACATTCCATGATAGATTTTGGTTCTGGATCATCATCATCATTCATGATGTCATATGCAACATTATATGAAAATATCTCATCAAGATTTTTCATTTCATTTCGGTTCCATAATATTTTTGAATGTGCATAATTAATTAAAAATTTCGTATTGACATCATCAATCTCCTCTGCAGAAGGAGTATTGATTTGTGGTTCTTCTTAAACACTTTCTTTTACCTCATTATCAGCTGATTTTCTTTTTCGAGGATTTTTATCTTCGGTACCAATTGGTCTCCCACGTTTCTGGTGTGGCAAAGACTCAAGAGTGACATTATTGCCAGCTTTTGGAATTTCAATTCGAGCTGGAACATTTGCTGCTGGTATATATGATTTAGTCACTCTTTTTGTATCTGTAAATGCATCAGGCAATTTATTCGCAAGTTCTTACATATGCATTATTTTTTGAACTTCGATCTCGCATTCTTTTGTGCGACGATCAAGATACATTAATTGAGGTTCACACCATGAAACATCATTTTCTTTATTTTTTTATTTCTCCCCCTAATCTAGGGAACAACGTTTCATTAAAGTGACAATCAGCAAAACGTGTTGTAAAAACATCACCCGTCATGGGTTCAATATATCTTATGATTGAAAATGTTTCATATCCAACATATATTCCCATCCTTCTTTGAGGACCCATTTTAGTGCGTTGTGGTGGCGTGATAGGAACATAAACCGCACAACCAAATGTTCTAAGGTGGGAAATATTTGGCTGATGGCCAAAAGCAAGTTGCTAGGGAGAATATGTATGACTTGCACTTGGTCTAATGCAAATTAATGATGCAGCATGTAAAATTGCATGACCCATACAGATACTGGGAGTTTTGTTCTCATTATCAATAGTCTAGCTATTAATTGCAATCGTTTGATTAGTGATTCTGCTAAACCATTTTGTGTATGCACATGGGCAACAGGATGTTCAACAATAATCCCAATAGACATGCAAAAATCATTAAATGCTTGAGATGTAAACTCACCAGCATTATCCAATCTCACCCTTTTAATAGTATAATCAGGGAAATGTGCTCTCAATTTAATAATTTGTGCAAGAAATTTTGCAAATGCCACATTTCGACTTGATAATAGACAAACATGAGACCATCTACTAGATGCGTCTATTAGGACCATGAAATATCTAAATGGTCCACATGGTGGATGAATTGGTCCACATATATCACCTTGAATTCTTTCAAGAAACATTGGTGATTCTTTTTCAACCTTAATAGATGATGGTCTTATTATCAATTTTCCAAGTGAACATGATGTACATGGGATAAGTGCATCATGAGGGATCTTTTGATCCGTCAATGGATGTCCATGTGTATTTTGAATTATTCTTTTCATCATTGTTGATCCTGGGTAGCCTAATCTTTCATGCCACAGATTGATCATTACAGGATCACATGCCTTTTCATTAACTACCATGTGTGCTTCTGGTACATTTATATATGTATAATGTAAACCAGAACTAAGTCTTGGTAGTTTTTCAATCACATGCTTCTTGTTAGTGATACTTAATTATTTATCATTTTCTGTAGTCACTGACTGATAATCATATTCATTTTGGTATATGTCAGAGAAGCTCAACAAATTTCTCTTTGACATGGGAGAAAATAAGGCATTTTTTATCAGAAAATTTGTACCATTTGGTAACATGAATTTTGCCTTTCTCATTCCTTTTATTAAATCTGCGGGACCTGATATAGTATGTAGCTTTCCTTCTGTTGCTTTAAAATCAGTGAAATATTTTTTAGATTTGAGTAAGTGTGTGTGGTACCACTGTCTGCAATACAAAGATCCCCACCATTTGACTGATTTTGCACTCTAGTAGTGTACATCATGAACTTCAAAAATATGAGAAACAAATAATGAGTACATAATTCATCAATATATTACATTCAAAATATGTTATAAACGAAAGTACATAATAAGGAAAGATATAGTAAAGTAGATATGGTATAGATCGTAAATCTATATCCATTTATTTGATATGGACGTATAATAGAAAATTTATTCATTAAAGTAGTCACTTGTTGGCTCAGTGATTTTTGTATCAAGGTCATCCACAAGGTCTGCCTCTTTTCCTTTTCCCTTTAGGGATTCTTGATATTGATTAACAGAATATTGATTTGTTTGACAGTTCTTAGACTAATGTCTAATTTTACCACATCGATAACAAGAATCTTCAGTATTCTTTGAAGAGCTTCCTTCAACATTATGATTTGTGGGATTGTATGGTAGTTGAAATTTATAATTTTGTGGATTATTATTTCTTTGTCCACGACCACGACCACCGTAAACATTACGACCACAACTGAAATGTCCCGTTCTTATTGATTAAAAACGTTCCATATTAATTGATTTCGTTGCGAGGTTTTGACCTCTATATGAGACGTTTTTCAAAGACTGCATTCATTTTAAAACAAACCATAACCTTTATTTCATCAATAAAGGTTTAAAAAGCTTTACGTAGATTATCAAATAATGATAATCTAAAATATCCTGTTTACACACGACCATTACATAATGGTTTACAATACAAATATGTTACAACGAAATAAGTTTCTTGAATGCAGTTTTTACACAATATCATACAAGCATGGACTCCAAATCTCATCCTTATTTAAGTATGCGACAGCAGAAGCTCTTAATAATCACCTGAGAATAAACATGCTTAGAACTTCAACAGAAATGTTGGTGAGTTATAGGTTTAACCTATATATTATCAAATCATAATAATAGACCACAAGATTTCATATTTCAATACACATCCCATACATAGAGATAAAAATCATTCATATGGTGAACACCTGGTAACCGACATTAACAAGATGCATATTTAAGAATATCCCCATCATTCCGAGACACCCTTCGGATATGATATAAATTTCGAAGTACTAAAGCATCCGGTACTTTGGATGGGGTTTGTTAGGCCCAATAGATCTATCTTTAGGATTCGCGTCAATTAGGATGTCTGTTCCCTAATTCTTAGATTACCAGACTTAATAAAAAGGGGCATATTCGATTTCGATAATTCAACCATAGAATATAGTTTCACGTACTTGTGTCTATTTTGTAAATCATTTATAAAACCTGCATGTATTCTCATCCCAAAAATATTAGATTTTAAAAGTGGGACTATAACTCACTTTCACCAAATATCACTTCGTCGAGAATTTGACTTGGCCACGGGTTGATTCACGAACCTATAACAATATATACATATAACAAAATATGATCAAAATATATTTACAACACTTTTAATACATTTTGATGTTTTAAGTTTATTAAGTCAGCTTTCCTCGTTAGTAACCTACAACTAGTTGTCCACAGTTAGATGTACAGAAATAAATCGATAAATATTATCTTGAATCAATCCACGACCCCGTGTATACGTATCTCAGTATTGATCACAACTCAAACTATATATATTTTGGAATCAACCTCAACCCTGTATAGCTAACTCCAACATTCACATATAGAGTATCTATGGTTGTTCCGAAATATATATAGATGTGTCGACATGATAGGTCGAAACATTGTATACGTGTCTATGGTATCTCAAGATTACATAATATATAATACAAGTTGATTAAGTTATGGTTGGAATAGATTTGTTACCAATTTTCACGTAACTAAAATGAGAAAAATTATCCAATCTTGTTTTACCCATAACTTCTTCAATTTAAATCCGTTTTGAGTGAATCAAATTGCTATGGTTTCATATTGAACTCTATTTTATGAATCTAAACAGAAAAATTAAAGGTTTATAGTCGGAAAAATAAGTTACAAGTCGTTTTTGTAAAGGTAGTCATTTCAGTCGAAAGAACGACGTCTAGATGACCATTTTAGAAAACATACTTCCACTTTGAGTTTAACCATAATTTTTGGATATAGTTTCATGTTCATAATAAAAATCATTTTCCCAGAATAACAACTTTTAAATCAAATTTTATCATAGTTTTTAATTAACTAACCCAAAACAGCCCGCGGTGTTACTACGACGGCGTAAATCCGATTTTACGGTGTTTTTCGTGTTTCCAGGTTTTAAATCATTAAGTTAGCATATCATATAGATATAGAACATATGTTTAGTTAATTTTAAAAGTCAAGTTAGAAGGATTAACTTTTATTTGCGAACAAGTTTAGAATTAACTAAACTATGTTCTAGTGATTACAAGTTTAAACTTTCGAATAAGATAGCTTTATATGTATGAATCGAATGATGTTATGAACATCATTACTACCTCAAGTTCCTTGGATAAACCTACTGGAAATGAGAAAAATAGATCTAGCTTCAAAGGATCCTTGGATGGCTTGAAAGTTCTTAAAGCAGAATCATGACACGAAAACAATTTCAAGTAAGATTTCCACTCGAAATAAGATTGTTATAGTTATAGAAATTGAATTAAAGTTTGAATATGATTATTACCTTGTGTTAGAAAGATAACCTACTGTAAGTAACAAATGTTTCTTGATCTTGGATGATTACTTGGAATGGATTTAGAAAACTTGGAAGTAAACTTGCAATCTTGGAAGTATTCTTGCTTTTATGAAACTAGAACTTTTAGAATTTATGAAGAACACTTAGAACTTGAAGATAGAACTTGAGAGAGATCAATTAGATGAAGAAAATTGAAGAATGAAAGTGTTTGTAGGTGTTTTTGGTCGTTGGTGTATGGATTAGATATAAAGGATATGTAATTTTGTTTTCATGTAAATAAGTCATGAATGATTACTCATATTTTTGTAATTTTATGAGATATTTCATGCTAGTTGCCAAATGATGGTTCCCACATATGTTAGGTGACTCACATGGGCTGCTAAGAGCTGATCATTGGAGTGTATATACCAATAGTACATACATCTAAAAGCTGTGTATTGTACGAGTACGAATACGGGTGCATACGAGTATAATTGTTGATGAAACTGAACGAGGATGTAATTGTAAGCATTTTTGTTAAGTAGAAGTATTTTGATAAGTTTCTTGAAGTCTTTCAAAAGTGTATGAATACATATTAAAACACTACATGTATATACATTTTAACTGAGTCGTTAAGTCATCGTTAGTCGTTACATGTAAATGTTGTTTTGAAACCTTTAGGTTAACGATCTTGTTGAATGTTGTTAACAAATTGTTTATTATAACAAATGAGATGTTAAATTATTATATTATCATGATATTATGATATATAATATATCTTAGTATGATATATATACAGTTAAATGTCGTTACAACGATAATCGTTACATATATGTCTCGTTTCGAAATCATTAAGTTAGTAGTCTTATTTTTACATATGTATTTCATTGTTAATACACTTAATAATATATTTACTTATCATTTAACATAATTAACCAAGTATATCAATATCTTAATATGATTCATATGTACCTAGTAAGACGTTGTTATAACGATAATCGTTATATATATCGTTTTCGAGTTTCTTAAATTAATAGTCTCATTTTTATGTATATAACTCATTGTTAAAATACCTAATGAGATACATACTTATAATAAAATCATGTTAACTATATATATAACCATATATATGTCATCGTATAGTTTTTACAAGTTTTAACGTTCATGAATCTCCGGTCAACTTGGGTGGTCAATTGTCTATATGAAACCTATTTCAATTAATCAAGTCTTAACAAGTTTGATTTCTTAACATGTTGGAAACACTTAATCATGTAAATAACAATTTCATTTAATATATATATATATAAACATGGAAAAGTTTGGGTCACTACAGTACCTACCCGTTAAATGAATTTCGTCCTGAAATTTTAAGCAGTTGGAGGTGTTGACGTATCTTATGGAAATAAATGCGGGTATTTCTTCTTCATCTGATCTTCACGCTCCCAGGTGAACTCGGGTCCTCTACGAGCATTCCATCGAACCTTAACAATAGGTATCTTGTTTTGTGTAAGTCTCTTAACCTCACGATCCATTATTTCGACGGGTTCTTCAATGAATTGAAGTTTTTCATTGATTTGGATTTCGTCCAACGGAATAGTGAGATCTTCTTTAGCAAAACATTTCTTCAAATTTGAGACGTGGAAAGTGTTATGTACAGCCGCGAGTTGTTGAGGTAGCTCCAGTTGGTAAGCTACTGGTCCGACACGATCTATAGTCTTGAATGGTCCAATGTACCTTGGATTTAGTTTCCCCTGTTTACCAAATCGAACAACGCCTTTCCAAGGTGAAACCTTAAGCATGACCATTTCTCCAATTTCAAACTCTATATCTTTTCTTTTACTGTCCACGTAGCTCTTTTGTCGACTCTGGGTAGTTTTCAATCTTTGTTGAATTTGGATGATTTTCTCGGTAGTTTCTTGTATTATCTCCGGACCCGTAATCTGTCTATCCCCCACTTCACTCTTACAAATCGGAGACCTGCACTTTCTACCATAAAGTGCTTTAAACGGCGCCATCTCAATGCTTGAATGGTAGCTGTTGTTGTAGGAAAATTCTGCTAACGGTAGATGTCGATCCCAACTGTTTTCGAAATCAATAACACATGCTCGTAGCATGTCTTCAAGCGTTTGTATCGTCCTTTTGCTCTACCCATCAGTTTGTGGATGATAGGCAGTACTCATGTCTAGGCGAGTTTCTAATGCTTACTGTAATGTCTGCCAGAATTTTGAAATAAATCTGCCATCCCTATCAGAGATAATAGAGATTGGTATTCCATGTCTGGAGACGACTTCCTTCAAATACAGTCGTGCTAACTTCTCCATCTTGTCATTTTCTCTTATTGGTAGGAAGTGTGCTGACTTGGTGAGACGATCAACTATTACCCAAATAGTATCATAACCACTTGCAGTCCTTGGCAATTTAGTAATGAAATCCATGGTAATGTTTTCCCATTTCCATTCCAGGATTTCAGGTTGTTGTAGTAGACCTGATGGATTTTGATGCTCAGCTTTGACCTTAGAACACATCAAACATTCTCCTACATATTTAGCAATATCGGCTTTCATACCTGGCCACCAAAAATGTTTCTTAAGATCCTTGTATATCTTCCCCGTTCCAGGATGTATTCAGTATATGGTTTTATGAGCTTCTCTAAGTACCATTTCTCTCATATCTCCAAATTTTGGTACCCAAATTCTTTCAGCCCTATACCGGGTTCCGTCTTCCCGAACATTAAGATGCTTCTCCGATCCTTTAGGTATTTCATCCTTTAAATTTCCCTCTTTTAAAACTCCTTGTTGCGCCTCCTTTATTTGAGTAGTAAGGTTAGTGTGAATCATTATATTCATAGATTTTACTCGAATGGGTTCTCTGTCCTTTCTGCTCAAGGCGTCGGCTACCACATTTGCCTTCCCCGGGTGGTAACAAATCTCAAAGTCGTAATCATTCAACAATTCAATCCACCTACGCTGCCTCATATTCAGTTGTTTCTGATTAAATATGTGTTGAAGACTTTTGTGGTCGGTATATATAATACTTTTGACCCCATATAAGTAGTGCCTCCAAGTCTTTAATGCAAAAACAACCGCGCCTAATTCCAAATCATGCGTCGTATAATTTTGTTTTTGAATCTTCAATTGTCTAGACGCATAAGCAATCACCTTCATTCGTTGCATTAATACACAACCGAGACCTTGCTTTGATGCGTCACAATAAATCACAAAATCATCATTCCCTTCAGGCAATGACAATATAGGTGCCGTAGTTAGCTTTTTCTTCAATAACTGAAATGCTTTCTCTTGTTCATCCTTCCATTCAAATGTCTTCCCTTTATGCGTTAATGCAGTCAAGGGTTTTGCTATTCTGGAAAAGTCTTGGATGAACCTTCTGTAGTAACCAGCTAGTCCTAAAAATTGACGTATATGCTTCGGAGTTTTTGGGGTTTCCCACTTTTCAACGGTTTCGATCTTTGCCGGGTCCACCTGGATACCTTCTTTGTTCACTATGTGACCGAGGAATTGAACTTCTTCCAACCAAAATGCACACTTTGAAAACTTAGCGTACAGTTTTTCTTTCCTCAATACTTCTAGCACTTTTCTCAAATGTTCTTCGTGCTCTTGATCATTCTTTGAGTAAATAAGTATGTCATCGATGAAAACAATGACAAACTTGTCAAGATATGGCCCACACACTCGGTTCATAAGGTCCGTGAACACAGCTGGTGCGTTAGTCAATCCAAACGGCATAACCATAAACTCGTAATGACCATAACGCGTCCTAAAAGCAGTTTTTGGAATATCATCCTCCTTTACTCGCATTTGATGATATCCAGAACGTAAATCGATCTTCGAATAAACCGACGAGCCTTGTAGTTGATCAAATAAGTCGTCAATTCTCAACAGTGGATAACGGTTTTTGATGGTAAGTTTGTTCAACTCTCTGTAGTCAATACACAACCTAAATGTACCATCCTTCTTCTTGACAAACAAAACAAGAGCTCCCCATGGTGATGTGTTTGGTCGAATGAAACCACGTTCTAATAGTTCTTGCAGTTGGCTTTGCAGTTCTTTCATCTCGCTGGGTGCGAGTCTATAAGGAGCACGAGCTATTGGTGCAGCTCCTGGTACAAGATCTATTTGAAATTCAACAGATCGATGTGGAGGTAGTCCCGGTAATTCTTTTGGAAATACATCGGGAAATTCTTTTGCGACGGGAACATCATTGATGCTCTTTTCTTCAATTTATACTTTCTCGACGTGTGCTAGAACAGCATAGCAACCTTTTCTTATTAGTTTTTGTGCCTTCAAATTACTAATAAGATGTAGCTTCATGTTGCCCTTTTCTCCGTACACCATTAAGGGTTCTCCTTCTTCTCGTACAATGCGAATTGCATTTTTATAACATACGATCTCTGCTTTCACCTTCTTCAGCCAGTCCATGCCAACTATTACATCAAAACTCCCTAACTCTACTGGTATCAAATCAATCTTAAATATTTCGCTACCCAGTTTAATTTCTCGATTCCGGCATATATATTATCTGCTGAAATTAATTTACCGTTTGCTAATTCGAGTAAAAATTTACTATCCAACGGCGTCAATGGACAACTTAATTTAGCACAAAAATCTCTACACATATAGCTTCTATCCGCACCCGAATCAAATAAAACGTAAGCATATTTATTGTCAATAAGAAACGTACCCGTAACAAGCTCCGAGTCTTCCTGTGCCTCTGCCGCATTAATATTGAAAACTCTTCTGCGGCCTTGTCCATTCGTGTTCTCCTGGTTCGGACAATTTCTAATAATGTGGCCCAGTTTTCCACATTTATAACAAACTACATTGGCATAACTTGCTCCGACACTACTTGCTCCGCCATTACTCGTTCCGACACCATTTGTTCCTTTCGTTCTGTTAACCCCTGGTCCGTAGACCTCACACTTCGCCGCGCTATGACCATTTCTTTTACACTTGTTGCAAAATTTGGTGCAGAACCCCGAGTGATACTTTTCACACCTTTGGCATAGCTGCTTCTGATTGTTGTTGTTGTTGTTGTTGTTGTTGTTGTTGCGGTTATTATTGTTGTTGGGATGATTGTTGTAGTTGCTGTTGTTGTTGTTATTGTTGTTGTTGTTGTTGTTGTTGTTGTTGTTGTTGTTGTTGTTGTTGGGCCATTTTTTGTAGTTGCGATTGATGTTGCGATTGTTGGGATAGTTGTTACGATTATTGTTGTAATTGCTGTTGTTGTTGTATTGGTGATTCTTATCACCGTTTTCCTCCCACTTTCTTTTGACTTGCTTTACATTGGCCTCTTCAGCAGTCTGTTCTTTAAATCTTTCCTCAATCTGGTTCACTAGTTTGTGAGCCATTCTACATGCCTGTTGTATGGAGGCGGGCTCGTGTGAACTTATATCTTCTTGGATTCTTTCCGGTAATCCTTTCACAAATGTGTCGATCTTCTCTTCCTCATCTTCGAACGCTCCCGGACACAATAGGCACAATTCTGTGAATCGTCTTTCATACGTGGTAATATCAAATTCTTGGGTTCGTAACCCTCTAAGTTCTGTCTTGAGCTTATTGACCTCGGTTCTGGGACGGTACTTCTCGTTCATCAAGTGCTTGAATGCTGACCACGGAAGTGCGTAAGCATCATCTTGTCCCACTTGCTCTAGATAGGTATTCCATCATGTTAACGCAGAACCTGTGAAGGTATGCGTAGCATACTTAACTTTGTCCTCTTCAGTACACTTACTTATGGCAAACACTGATTCGACCTTCTCGGTCCACCGTTTCAATCCGATCGGTCCTTCGGTTCCATCAAATTCCAAAGGTTTGCAGGCAGTGAATTCTTTGTAGGTGCATCCTACACGATTTCCTGTACTGCTAGATCCAAGGTTGTTGTTGGTATGTAGCGCAGCCTGTACTGCGGCTATGTTCGAAGCTAGAAAAGTACGGAATTCTTCTTCACTCATATTCACGGTGTGTCGAGTAGTTGGTGCCATTTCCTTCAAAATAGTCAAATGGAACAAGTTAATGATACAGAATATTAAGAGTAGTCAATAGTATCTCGTAGCATAATATGAACTCATTTATAAAAGCTTTTTCTTCATATTAGCGTTTTATAAGTTTAAATTCGGGTAGTACCTACCCGTTAAGTTCATACTTAGTAGCTAATATACAATTCAACTACTACAATTCTATATGAAAAACTGATCATAATAATATTTCGCGTTCAAACTTTTACACAGTACTTTACAAACTTACAATACCGCTTATTTTACATATAGCATGAAATATAGCACACAATAAATTTGATACAAGATGGTTGTGAAGATAATTCTAGCTAGTACACAAGTCGTTCAGCAAAGGCAATAAAGACACGTAATTCATACGTCCAGAAACAAGTCATGCATTCTGGTTTTACTAGGACTACTTCCCATCCTTGGTCTTGTGGAACATAACCGTTATGGCCATTGATAAGACAGCGTGTTGTAACGTCGTCAAAGGGACGAGGGTTACGTAATGTCCAACAGTCCCGTAACAATCTAAAAACCTCATTTCTTACCCCAATTACCGACTCCGTCACTTGTGGGAACTTTTTGTTTAATAGTTGTAGCCCGATGTTCTTGTTCTCACTTTGGTGAGAAGCGAACATTACTAACCCGTAAGCATAACATGCTTCTTTATGTTGCATGTTAGCCGCTTTTTCTAAATCACGAAGTCCTATATTCGGATATATTGAGTCAAAATAATTTCTTAACCCGTTGCGTAAAATAGCATTTGGGTTCCCCGCAATATATGCGTCAAAGTAAACACATCGTAACTTATGGATTTCCCAATGTGATATCCCCCATCTTTCGAACGAAAGATTTTTATAAACCAAGGCATTCTTGGAACGTTCTTCGAATGTCTTACAAACTGATCTAGCCTTAAATAGTTGTGCCGAGGAATTCTGACCGACTCTAGACAAAATTTCATCAATCATGTCTCCGGGTAGGTCTCTTAAAATATTGGGTTGTCTATCCATTTTGTGTTTTTATACTGTAAAATAGACAAGAGTTAGATTCAAAAAAAAAAAATACTTATTAATACAAGCAATTTTTACATATAACATAAAGCATAAGCACACTATATTACATATATTACACCACACGAATACAACTATCTTATTCCGACTCGCTCGTTTTTTCTTCTTCGGTTTTGGTTCGTTTTGCCAAGTTTCTAGGGATATATGATGTTCCCCTAATACGAGCCGTCGTTTTCCACAACGGTTTAGAAAAACCTGGTGGTTTAGAGGTTCCCGGGTCATTGTTACAACTTAAGGACTTCGGGGGTTGACGATACATATAAAGTTCATCGGAGTTGGAATTAGATTTCTCTATTTTTATGCCCTTTCCCTTATTATTTTTTTTTGCCTTTTTAAATTCAGTTGGGGTAATTTTTATAACATCATCGGAATCCTTGTCGGGATCCAATTCATCGGAGAATTGGTAATCCTCCCAATACTTTGCTTCCTTGGCGGAAACATCATTGACCATAATTAACTTTGGTCGGTTGGTTGAGGATTTTCTTTTACTTAACCGTTTTATTATTTCCCCCACTGGTTCTATTTCTTCTTCCGGTTCCGATTCTTCTTTCGGTTCCGATTCTTCTTCCTGTTCCGACTCTTCTTCCGGTTCCTCTTTGGGAACTTGTGAATCAGTCCACGAATCATTCCAATTTACATTTGACTCTTCATTATTATTAGGTGAGTCAATGGGACTTGTTCTAGAGGTAGACATCTATCACATAATATCAAACACGTTAAGAGATTAATATATCACATAATATTCACATGTTAAAAAATATATAGTTTCCAACAAAAATGTTAAGCAATCATTTTTAAGGAAAACACGATCGAAGTCCAGACTCACTAATGCATCCTAACAAACTCGATAAGACATACTAATGCAAATTTTCTGGTTCTCTAAGACCAACGCTCGGATACCAACTGAAATGTCCCGTTCTTATTGATTAAAAACGTTCCATATTAATTGATTTCGTTGCGAGGTTTTGACCTCTATATGAGACGTTTTTCAAAGACTGCATTCATTTTAAAACAAACCATAACCTTTATTTCATCAATAAAGGTTTAAAAAGCTTTACGTAGATTATCAAATAATGATAATCTAAAATATCCTGTTTACACACGACCATTACATAATGGTTTACAATACAAATATGTTACAACGAAATAAGTTTCTTGAATGCAGTTTTTACACAATATCATACAAGCATGGACTCCAAATCTCGTCCTTATTTAAGTATGCGACAGCGGAAGCTCTTAATAATCACCTGAGAATAAACATGCTTAAAACTTCAACAAAAATGTTGGTTAGTTATAGGTTTAACCTATATATTATCAAATCATAATAATAGACCACAAGATTTCATATTTCAATACACATCCCATACATAGAGATAAAAATCATTCATATGGTGAACACCTGGTAACCGACATTAACAAGATGCATATTTAAGAATATCCCCATCATTCCGGGACACCCTTCGGATATGATATAAATTTCGAAGTACTAAAGCATCCGGTACTTTGGATGGGGTTTGTTAGGCCCAATAGATCTATCTTTAGGATTCGCGTCAATTAGGGTGTCTGTTCCCTAATTCTTAGATTACCAGACTTAATAAAAAGAGGCATATTCGATTTCGATAATTCAACCATAGAATGTAGTTTCACGTACTTGTGTCTATTTTGTAAATCATTTATAAAACCTGCATGTATTCTCATCCCAAAAATATTAGATTTTAAAAGTGGGACTATAACTCACTTTCACCAAATATCACTTCGTCGAGAATTTGACTTGGCCACGGGTTGATTCACGAACCTATAACAATATATACATATATCAAAATATGATCGAAATATATTTACAACACTTTTAATACATTTTGATGTTTTAAGTTTATTAAGTCAGCTGTCCTCGTTAGTAACCTACAACTAGTTGTCCACAGTTAGATGTACAGAAATAAATCGATAAATATTATCTTGAATCAATCCACGACCCAGTGTATACGTATCTCAGTATTGATCACAACTCAAACTATATATATTTTGGAATCAACCTCAACCCTGTATAGCTAACTCCAACATTCACATATAGAGTGTCTATGGTTGTTCCGAAATATATATAGATGTGTCGACATGATAGGTCAAAACATTGTATACGTGTCTATGGTATCTCAAGATTACATAATATACAATACAAGTTGATTAAGTTATGGTTGGAATAGATTTGTTACCAATTTTCACGTAGCTAAAATGAGAAAAATTATCCAATCTTGTTTTACCCATAACTTCTTCATTTTAAATCCGTTTTGAGTGAATCAAATTGCTATGGTTTCATATTGAACTCTATTTTATGAATCTAAACAGAAAAAGTATAGGTTTATAGTCGGAAAAATAAGTTACAAGTCGTTTTTGTAAAGGTAGTCATTTCAGTCGAAAGAACGACGTCTAGATGACCATTTTAGAAAACATACTTCCACTTTGAGTTTAACCATAATTTTTGGATATAGTTTCATGTTCATAATAAAAATCATTTTCCCAGAATAACAACTTTTAAATCAAAGTTTATCATAGTTTTTAATTAACTAACCCAAAACAGCCCGCGGTGTTACTACGACGGCGTAAATCCGGTTTTACGGTGTTTTTCGTGTTTCCAGGTTTTAAATTATTAAGTTAGCATATCATATAGATATAGAACATGTGTTTAGTTGATTTTAAAAGTCAAGTTAGAAGGATTAACTTTTATTTGCGAACAAGTTTAGAATTAACTAAACTATGTTCTAGTGATTACAAGTTTAAACCTTCGAATAAGATAGCTTTATATGTATGAATCGAATGATGTTATGAACATCATTACTACCTCAAGTTCCTTGGATAAACCTACTGGAAATGAGAAAAATAGATCTAGCTTCAAAGGATCCTTGGATGGCTTGAAAGTTCTTGAAGGAGAATCATGACACGAAAACAATTTCAAGTAAGATTTCCACTCGAAATAAGATTGTTATAGTTATAGAAATTGAATTAAAGTTTGAATATGATTATTACCTTGTATTAGAAAGATAACCTACTGTAAGTAACAAAGGTTTCTTGATCTTGGATGATTACTTGGAATGGATTTAGAAAACTTGGAAGTAAACTTGCAATCTTGGAAGTATTCTTGCTTTTATGAAACTAGAACTTTTGGAATTTATGAAGAACACTTAGAACTTGAAGATAGAACTTGAGAGACATCAATTAGATGAATAAAATTGTAGAATGAAAGTGTTTGTAGGTGTTTTTGGTCGTTGGTGTATGGATTAGATATAAAGGATATGTAATTTTGTTTTCATGTAAATAAGTCATGAATGATTACTCATATTTTTGTAATTTTATGAGATATTTCATGCTAGTTGCCAAATGATGGTTCCCACATGTGTTAGGTGACTCACATGGGCTGCTAAGAGCTGATCATTGGAGTGTATATACCAATAGTACATACATCTAAAAGCTGTGTATTGTACGAGTACGAATACGGGTGCATACGAGTAGAATTGTTGATGAAACTGAACGAGGATGTAATTGTAAGCATTTTTGTTAAGTAGAAGTATTTTGATAAGTGTCTTGAAGTCTTTCAAAAGTGTATGAATACATATTAAAAAACTACATGTATATACATTTTAACTGAGTCGTTAAGTCATCGTTAGTCGTTACATGTAAATGTTGTTTTGAAACCTTTAGGTTAACGATCTTGTTGAATGTTGTTAACCCATTGTTTATTATAACAAATGAGATGTTAAATTGTTATATTATCATGATATTATGATATATAATATATCTTAGTATGATATATATACAGTTAAATGTCGTTACAACGATAATCGTTACATATATGTCTCGTTTCGAAATCATTAAGTTAGTAGTCTTATTTTTACATATGTATTTCATTGTTAATACACTTAATAATATATTTACTTATCATTTAACATAATTAACCAAGTGTATCAATATCTTAATATGATTCATATGTACCTAGTAAGGCGTTGTTATAACGATAATCGTTATATATATCGTTTTCGAGTTTCTTAAATTAATAGTCTCATTTTTATGTATATAACTCATTGTTAAAATACCTAATGAGATACATACTTATAATAAAATTATGTTAACTATATATATAACCATATATATGTCATCGTATAGTTTTTACAAGTTTTAACGTTCGTGAATCACCGGTCAACTTGGGTAGTCAATTGTCTATATGAAACCTATTTCAATTAATCAAGTCTTAACAAGTTGATTTCTTAATATGTTGGAAACACTTAATCATGTAAATAACAATTTCATTTAATATATATATAAACATGGAAAAATTCGGGTCACTACAACAACACCACCACGACCATTACCATAAGAGTGATTTCGAACATAGTTATGATTTTTATTATTGTTATGGTAATTTCCTTGATGATGGTTTTGGCCAATATGTCCACGACCTCGCCCACGTCCTCGTCCAGGTGCATTTATTTTATTATTATTATTATTATTATTATTATTATTATTATTATTATTATTATTATTATTATTATTATTATTATTATTATTATTATTATTATTATTATTATTATTATTATTATTATTAATAGCATTAGCTTCAGGGAATGCTAGCGCACCCGTAGGACGAGATTCTTGATTCTTCATCAGTAATTCTTTATTCACTTCTGCAACTAAGAGATAAGTTTGAAGTTTGGAAAAAGTTTTGTAATTCTGCAATCTTAAATTTTCTTGTATAGTTATGTTTGCAGAATGCATTGTGGAGAAAGTTTTCTCCATCATATCAGCCTCACTTATTTCTTGACCACAGAATTGAAGCTTTGAACGGATCTTGAACATGGCCGAGCTGTATTCACTTACCTTTTTAAAATCTTGGAACCTTAGATTTCTCCATTCTTCCCTCGCAGCTGGGAGTAATATTTCCTTTTGATTATCGAATCTACTCTTGATACTTTCCCATAAAACATGTGGATCTTTGATAGTGAGATACATATGTTTTAAGGTGATATCAATATGTTTGCGAATAAAAGCAATTGATTTTAATTTATCTTGATCAGAACAAGTATTGTTTTCTTTTAAAGTTTCTAGAATACCCAATGATCCAAGATTTATTTCTACATCCATGACCCATGATGTGTAGTTTGTTCCCGATACGTCTAGGGCATCAAACTTAAGCTTTGATAAGTTTGACATTTTCTATTTTCAGAAAGATGAACAACATAAATTATAATCATAATCAATTTCTAACAACATGAAATTAGAATCATTTTAAATTCATAAGTAGCAAACAACAAAATAATGGTATGATTACAAATAATAAAACCACAAGGGCATGATAGAATATAGGTTCACCCGGTGGTATATTAGCAACAATGATGATAGTTAATATGACCAATACAATAGGAAAAATCATCCTTGTATGAATCATCTTTACAAAAAAATTTTGAGAGTGGTAATATGAGAAAATGAAGATTGATTTGTGAAAATGTGAAAAACGGAGATGTTTATTTTATATTTGAAAAATATAGTCATTGTAACGTCGTCAGTTGACGTTAACAACCGTTATGTATACATGACCGTTGTAACGTCGTTAGTTGACGTTAACGACTGTTATGTACTCGTTATATTAATAATAATTTTAATAAAAGAATTTAATTAGTATAAATATGATTACTATAAAATACATTTAGTATAAATACGTTTAGTATAAATACGAAGATTAAGAGAATAAACATATTATGCATAAATAATAAATTTAAGAATAAACATTAGTATGCACGAAATAAATAATGATTAATTGCATATAAATGTTAGATAACATGAATATAAATGTTAGTGAAGTTAATAAGAGTTAGATTACAGAAATATAATTCTGGCGGTATAACCGACCATATATAACTTAAATAACATAAATATAAATGTTAGTGAAGTTAATAAAAGTTAGATTACAGAAATATAATTCATGCGGTATAACCGATCATATATAATTTAAATAACATAAATATAAATGTTAGTTATGATGATAATAATATTTACCTTACTAATAAATAATAGAAGATATCGTTAAAGAATTTTTTTTTTTTTACCTTGATTATACGGAGCACTTCGTGCTGATAACGTGTTATAATTCAGTAAGCTTATAACTACCTTTAGTGACGTGTTATAATTCAGTAGGCATATAACTACCTTTAGTGACGTGGTTTTTGACTGTGGACTATTGATAATTATTAGAAGGTATAAAGAGAGAGAGAGTATATATGAAATATATATATCATTCAAGCAAATTACATGATTACATTTGATGGGGTATTTATAATACATGATTTACTGTACATTATTTGACTTATAATTAGGAGTAGCTGTCATCCATATTTACCTTATCACAACAATATGGACATAAAATGATGATTCTGGAAAGTTATTTATCACTTTGGTTAAATGCAACAAGCAACAGTTGGTGTAACAAAAGCAATATGCATGTATATTCTGATTGGTCCGACCATTGAATGAAATGCATATTTTCATTTAATGAACTTGTCGGTGGAATAAGTTTGTGGAACCATTACACTTCTTTAATGGACGATGATTTTAATAGTGGATGAATAAAGAAAAGCAAGCACGGTACGCATTTCTTTATCAACTTTTAACAAAATTTGAAGAAGAAAATATAAAACGGTTAGGGCCTGTTTACCTTTTTTTATCATTAAGTCCTGTATGGATATGTATGGCAGAATGAATAATGACTAGATATATGCAGTAAGTAAATAGAGTAAATATTTGTTTACTTTTTGTGCTGAATGAATAGTCTGAATGATAGTAAATGACAATTTTAACCTCAGGATAGCTAAATTTTTCATTATATATAGAAGATGATCCCAAAATTATTAGTAAAAGTTAACTGATTGTAAGTTTGAACAATGCAAAAACTTGCACAAATATAAAATCAAACTGATAAACACAATGTATTTACCAATTATCAATCGATTTCGGTGCATCTACAACTTTTTTAGAATAACCAAATTAACAAATTTAACAATAAGGCTTTACAAATAATTAAAAAAAATACATTCTAAAATATCCATAGTTCATACTGAAGTCAAGGATCCTTCTTGACATCATCTTCCACCTCTTTCAATATACCTTTGCTCAGTTTTGAATCAATTTACGAAAGTCAAGGTTCAATAGAAAAGAACTCTCAAAACTAAAAAACTTGCAAGAAAAGAAATATACTTGTAACCCTACAATCGATTTGCTACTTGCACCTTTAATCCACTAAATATTAAAAAGTCCAACGACCCCAAATCATCCCATAAATCAACCCAATTGACGTATTCAATTTCAACCTATTATATATCTCATTAGTCAAAAACCCAAAAGACATCAATCATTTTTATTAAAAATCATGTTAACAGTATCAAAAATCGATTTAGTTGATGGTGTTCTTTAATGGGTACTTTTTATTTTGAAAGGTAATGGTATAACAAAAGAATTGTGAGAGAAAGATGAAAGAGAAGGTGAGATGGTGGGTTGGTGGTAGATGCAGGAGAAGGGGCAGTATTGGGAAGAGGTCAGCCAGATGGGGACAACAGCTAATTTTGGGGTGACCGATACAACTATTCACTCACTTCAGTTCAAAAAATAAGCCCAAAGTAAACAACCTTTATGGTGACCGAATAATCAGTCCTTAAGCCCCAAGTAAACAGGCCCTTACTGTTTTATGTTTTATGATCATCAAAGTATAGGTGGCAAATTTTATTCAAATTTTGTTGTTTACGTTTATGTCATTCGATGTTTTAACAATACATATACTCCGTAGTAATTTTGGATATTTGATCAACGAAAGAATAGTTGAAACTACTTTGTATGTTTGATCAACATTAATACAGTATATATTTTTCTGGAAGTTTAATAAAAATTTGATATTGTCGGTCAAAGACATAGGTACGATTTTATTCGGCAAGATTTCCAGAATGTTTGAAAATACTTTGAATAAGTGAAAGTACTTTGTCTATTGTTGATCAAACAAATCCAGCATGTACGTCGGTCGAATTTCATTGTTGCAATGATTATATTCCGTAAACTTGGTGACGGTTGGTGGCCAATTGTTGATCTTTCAATTGTATTATTCAATGGAAAAATTGAAGTTTATATATCAAATATATGCATGAGTATGTTATTAACTTGAATGAATTAATTCCACATATAATCTGACACTATATTAAAGTGTATGTATGTGAGAATTTGGGTCATGGGTCGGTAGTTTGCACGTGAAGAACAAGAGGCGGCGAAGCAAACATGCATGGTTATTTAGTCATGCATAGGTACACAAAGTTGGCCTATGGTTGCGCTCTTGCGTGTTAGCCTTCTGGTTCACAGGCCATGTATGAGACTGTGACTGGTAAAGCCTTATGGTTGTAGTACCCGTGAGTGCAACTTTTCTAAACGTTGCAGTACCCCAAGTTCGTTTGAACCGTTGGTTAGTGAAGGTTAATAACAATAAAATAAAACAATTATGAAGTTTTTATTCTTGGATTTCTCATGTGAGTTATGTCTATAAATCTTTTAAAATCTATCAAGATGGTACAAATTAGTGAAACTAATATGTTCTAGTATAGAATGAGGATTAGATGCTGCTTAATTATTTCCAAATCCCGGTTTGCTTTGAAAATTGGTGATGTATGTGATTACGTCAAGCGACCAATATAGCATGGTGTTGGAAAGATCAAGCAATGTCTAGAATAATACATTGTGTTGTGGCTCAAGTATTTTAATACTTGTAGAAGTCAACCATAACCATGGGTTATGGTATAGTTCACAATGGTGATCCTAGGCAAGGTTGGAGAACTAGGATCTCGGGGAGATCTCGTTTGAACTTTTTTAGGTGGATCTCGGCATCTCGGAATAATCTCGGAGAGATCTCGGACGTTGACTTACGTTGACTTTGTAGTTTTTTTAATAAAAATATACATAAAAACATAAATATATGTATATTTATATACTTTTTTACGAGATTTTAAAAAAAA
The DNA here is from genome assembly GCF_046630445.1 of Rutidosis leptorrhynchoides. Lineage (NCBI taxonomy): Eukaryota > Viridiplantae > Streptophyta > Magnoliopsida > Asterales > Asteraceae > Rutidosis > Rutidosis leptorrhynchoides. Next base: position 111,225,903 of record NC_092334.1, on the reverse strand, counting down.
TATCTGAGAAATGAGTGAGAAAATCTTAGAAATTACGAATTTTACAAGAAAATCTTACAAACTAGCAAGAAAATCCGAGAAATCGTGGCTTTGACTAAGTTTAACCCCGTTGACCGAGAAATCTCGGGAGATGAACATCTCGTCTCGGTTGTCTTCTAAAAACGAGATCTCGGGGGAGATCTCGGGGAGATCTCGGGAGATTTACAACACTGATCCTAGGGCATATTAGAAATGTATTGAGTTTACATTAACTACTACAGATCTGCCTATTTAGACGTGTGGAAAAGACCATATGGACGTGTTATCCAACACGTCTAACTGGCACAGCACTAATTGATAATGCCAAGTAATGCGGTTCCTTGCACCGGTCTAATAGGTTCACTTAGACGTGTCTGTTTTTCACAATTAAACGTGTTCAGCAGTTGGCAGTCATGTCTCAATTAGACGTGCTCCGTTATTGCATTTAGACGTGTGCCGTTAGTTCAATTAGACGTGGTCCGTTAGGGTCATTTAGACGTGTTGATTATTTTTCAAATAATTTAAACTTTCAGAATTGTACCCGCCAAATATTTATCAAAAAATTTAAATTTTCAAATTTTAATATTAAATATTTCAATTTTGTAAATAACCGCCAAAAGTTTGTTACCAGATCCTTTAACACGCCAAAATTAACAGATTAGCAAATAGACGTGTTAGCAATAAGACGTGTCAGCAAATAGACGTGTTAAATTCTGCTGCAGCTAAAACGTATAAATTATATGCTAGAGCTGGTAAAATGCTTAAATTATAATTAAATGTATAAATATTATGATCAACCAAATCAATAATCAATAAATTAAATTGTAAGAGAAAATCAAAGTATATATATTCACAAACTACATGTAACTGTAACCTAAACCTAACAAAATTTAGTACGAAATCTTTAAACCTAAAAAAACTAATGTCTTTGCAGCCCTTGTTTACTCATCCATATACTCATCCAAATACTCATCCAAATTGCAACCCTTGTTTACTCGACAATATTTTTCAATATTGCAATATGCACCTACAAAGACATCCCCATTTGACAATAATTAATGAAAATTTAAAATGAAAAAATGATTGATGATCAGTGCATGATTGATGATCAGTGCATATCAATGCAACAATTCGTGCAAAATTAATACATTTGACAATAATTGATGATCGGTGCACCAATTCATGTTCGTGTTCATTTTAAGAAAAAGATCAAAGACAATTCATTTTAAGTTCAAGGGTATGATAATGGGTTACAGTTGTACAACAATTAATACATACCTTGTTCAGATCAAAACGGACTCCACATATGCCATCTTTCAATAATATGCGATGTTTGAAAAGCAACGTGCATCCCATGAAAGCTGTAGATTTAAATTAAAAACAGAAAAAAATTAACCAACTGGATCATAATTCATCCAAATACTTACAAACAAAATACATCCAAATACTTATGTAACATATAAGTAATATGTAACAAATACAAATTTATCAATTCGATCTTAAATACCAAATACTTACTTCATCAATACCAACATATTTTTTCATACGACTAGTTGTGATCGAATACATCCAAGTGAGAACATAGTAACCGCACTCCCAACTGCCGGGTTGTTGATTGCACTGCATTACAAGTAGACCGTGTATTATAATGACATGTAACACGTATATATATTAGTTTAACATGTCAAACCAAATACAATACTAAAACATGAACATAGTTTGGATCACTAACCTTAACTACATCCCATTTAATAGGACCACAAGCCCTATCGAATAATAGATAAAAAAAAATACAACAAATTATCTTGTCAAGCAGAATGTTAATTAAATCTATATTTTAAAAAACAAATAAGATCATGTTAACAAAGCAGTCTTACATATTTATACAATCAGTGAGCAGATAATCGTCTTTCGTCTTCTTTTGATTCTTATTCATTGAATCAAGTATAATTCCTTTGTGCTCTTTGTGAGATACAAAAAACAACACCCAGTGGCCGCTAGAAAATTAAATTACACTCGTTTAAAAGATAATATATATATATATATATATATATATATATATATATATATATATATATATATATATATATATATATATATATATATATATATATATATATATATATATATAAGTAATAATATAGATTTAAGCGATAATATAGATTTAAGCAATGATATAATTTGAAGATACACATACTTCTGAATATATGGTGCAAAGAAACACTGATCAGTGGATTTGAAGGCGGTCCTCAAGTAGTTTATCACACCATTTTTGCCAGATTTAATCAAAGAGTCTTGGATTAAATAAGGGTTCATTAACCCATATGGTTTGCTAAAGGCGAATTTCATAAAATTGTGTAGACCCCTGAGAAATATTAAGTTACCATATCATGTCACTGTCACATAAAACTATACTCAAACGTGCATATTAAAACAAGGGAAAAAAGAAAACATAAATGTACTTACATCAAGAAGGAGTATATGATGTTGCAATCCAAACAACCCCTTTTTCAAAGTGTCATGATGTCATCAACATCAATCGTACATACGAAGTCATCTGGTTCGCCTGCAAATGTACCAGGAGGGGAAGTAACAGTTAATCCGACGGAAGGATCTTCTCGAGACATCCATTTAAAATACACATCTTTCTACATATTTTCTTTTGGGCAAGGTGTTTTTCTAATAACCCATCCTAATCCATCCGGACGAAGTCCATATCGATTATAAACGAATCACAATAGTTGGTTACATCGCGAGGTACTTGACCTCTATATGATACATTTTACAAACGTTGCATTCATTCTTAAAGGACAACCCTTCATTACATCAAAAGTTGACATGTATGCCTACCATTTCATAATATCAACACTATAAATGACATAATCTGTCATTTACTTAATAATAATCTCTAATGAACTTCAACGACTCAAATGCAAAGTCTTTTTAAAATATGGCATGAATGGTCCCCAAGTAATATCCTTAATATGAGCTAATGCACAGCGGAAGATTTCTTTAATTCCTGAGAATAAACATGCTTTTAAACGTCAATATAAAGTTGGTGAGATATAGGTTTGATGCTAGCAGTGTTATAACTATGGACCACAAGATTTCATATTCATAAACATAATACACTCGCAAGTGTATGTAAAGCATTCTAAGTGGTTGAGCACTTGGTAACCATACTTAACTATTAATCAACGTCGCATATTCCCTTTATTATGAAATCTCACTACACTGTACCAAGTGTAGCCTACAAAACGAAGTACTGTGCAACCGTTGAATACTGATCGTCCAGTCCGGTTGGGGTTGTCAGGCCCGATAGATCTATCAACAGGATTCGCGTTTACAATACCCATGTAAATAGTAGTTACCAAGCTACAGGGAAGTATGCCAGTGGTACAACTCAACGTAGATTGTATTTTTAATCACTTGTGTCCATAACGTAAATCGTAAAATGCATGTATTCTCATCCCGAAATATTTAGAGTTTAAAAATGGGACTATATACTCAACATACTGTATTTTGTAGTAAAAATACATATAACATCATTGAACAAGTATAAGGTTGGCCTCGGATTCACGAACCTATATCATTTGTATGTTTATTAATATACATAATTGCAATCGAACATATATATAAATTTATTAATTATGTTTTTTTATATTAATAATATATTTTGATATTAGTAATATACTTTATATTTTTATTTTCTATCTTGTTAATAAATAATTAATATTTATGTTTAACTTTTAAAAGTAAGTTATTAATATTAATATTTCAAATACTTATTGAACTATTTTAATGAACTAATTATTGATAATTGATATAAATATAATACATATTATTTAATAACTAATATTTATTTGGTAAAATAATAATAGTAATAAATAAATATTTTGTATTAATTTGTAATAATAATAATAATCATATTAATAATGATAATGATAATAATGATAAGAATAATAATAATGATAGTTTAAAAATAATAATAATAATAATAATAATATTTGTGATAATAATAATGTTAATAATAATAATAATAATAATAATAATAATAATAATAATAATAATAATAATAATAATAATAATAATAATAATAATAATAATAATAATAATAATAAGATAAAATACTAAAATTACTACCTCACAAAATAGGCCTTAAAAAAATAAACGCCATCAGCGGGTCTCGAACCCGAGACCTCTCGATAACCGATAACAACTTAGACCATTCCTCCATCTTTGTCTTTCTGGAATTAATCCAAACCAATTAACTATATACCCGTATAATATAACCTCTTCATCTTCTTTCAAAACAACAATCGGCCAAACTCAAAACCAAATCATAACTTCGAATTACGTAAATGATTTAGGACTAAATTAATTTATAAATAACTTGAGTTGATTAATTTAGTTGAATAAAAAAAATAAAAAAAACAGTGCTGTAGCTGTGTCGGTTCAAAGAAGAAAAAAAATTAATCTTGATTTTGAGAATGTTTTGGACTATTGTTACAACACGAAATAAGTTTCAAATCACTCCTAAAATTTGTTGGAATCGTCAATTTATCTGAAAACATCGAAACGCTTACGAATTTTGCGATGAACATGAACTTTGACTTTTAAAAAAATAAACTTTGACTCGATAATTCGAACTCGTTTGAAAGGATTGAAACTTGGAATTTTGCAGAAAGATTTCTTGGAGGATTCATAACAATATTGCATTAACACATTTTGGAAATTCGTTCGAAATTGATATATGACCAAAAAGTGTAAAAACAGAGGTGTCGAGTTTTTCTTCCCCTTTCTGTTTAATTTGGATAAAAAGAAAAATTTGTTAATGATTTCTGTAATTTGTAACTGGTAAGTGAAGTCGTATGGTTCTCAATTATCAACGGGAATGAGTTGATTTATAGGAAATTAGTCGACATGTTGTACAAAATGGAAATAGTGACACTACATATAAATACAAATAATTTGGTTCAGTTTTTCTTTGATTTGTACTGATGATGCTGATAGAAAGTACCAATGTAATACAGTATGATAATGATTTTAAACAGATTTTGGATCCTATAAGTATAAATACGTATTTATCTATAGTTATAGACGTATATACTATATTTATAAATATATATATATATCTGTATATGTATTTGAATATATACCTAGCTGTATTTTGTATATGCTTATATATGTATCTGATTATAATATATTACTAAATATGTATGTGTATTAATAATAATATTAATACTAATAATAAGTATATAAAAAATAATAAAATTAATAATATCAATAATTCTAATAATAATAATTGTATTAATAATAATAAATAGTAGTGATACTAAAAATCATTAAATTGATAATTTAATAAGTTTACTAGTAATAATCATAATAAAGTGATAACAATAATGTTTTTAATAATACTAATAATAATACTACTTATAATAATTTTAATGATAATAATAATATTAATAATATGATAATATAACAACTTATACATATCAAGATATATATATATATATATATATATATAGTTTTATTTTTGACACAAATATGCATACTCCAAATCTTGCTTAAATTCGGCATAATGCATTCATGTAACTGTTCTAAAGTTTTCGAGACTCAACATTACAAACTTTGCTTATCGTGTCGGAATTATATAAGGATTAAAGTTTAAATTTGATCGGAAATTTCCGGGTCATTACAGTACCTACCCGTTAAAGAAATTTCGTCCTCAAAATTTGATAGAGGTCGTTATAGATAACAACAAGAATGTTTTCCTGACAAACATGAGGTGTGTAGTGACCCGAACTTTTCCATGTTTATATATATATTAAATGAAATTGTTATTTACATGATTAAGTGTTTCCAACATGTTAAGCAATCAAACTTGTTAAGACTTGATTAATTGAAATAGGTTTCATATAGACAATTGACCACCCAAGTTGACCGGTGATTCACGGACGTTAAAACTTGTAAAAACTATACGATGACATATATATGGTTATATATATAGTTAACATGATTTTATTATAAGTATGTATCTCATTAGGTATTTTAACAATGAGTTATATACATAAAAATGAGACTATTAATTTAAGAAACTCGAAAACGATATATATAACGATTATCGTTATAACAACGTCTTACTAGGTACATATGAATCATATTAAGATATTGATACACTTGGTTAATTATCTTAAATGATAAGTAAATATATTATTAAGTGTATTAACAATGAAATACATATGTAAAAATAAGACTACTAACTTAATGATTTCGAAACGAGACATATATGTAACGATTATCGTTGTAACGACATTTAACTGTATATATATCATACTAAGATATATTATATATCATAATATCATGATAATATAACAATTTAACATCTCATTTGTTATAATAAACAATGGGTTAACAACATTCAACAAGATCGTTAACCTAAAAGTTTCAAAACAACATTTACATGTAACGACTAACGATGACTTAACGACTCAGTTAAAATGTATATACATGTAGTGTTTTAATATGTATTCATACACTTTTGAAAGACTTCAAGACACTTATCAAAATACTTCTACTTAACAAAAATGCTTACAATTACATCCTCGTTCAGTTTCATCAACAATTCTACTCGTATGCACCCGTATTCGTACTCGTACAATACACAGCTTTTAGATGTATGTACTATTGGTATATACACTCTAATGATCAGCTCTTAGCAGCCTATGTGAGTCACCTAACACATGCGGGAACCATCATTTGGCAACTAGCATGAAATATCTCATAAAATTACAAAAATATGAGTAATCATTCATGACTTATTTACATGAAAACAAAATTACATATCCTTTATATCTAATCCATACACCAACGACCAAAAACACCTAAAAACACTTTCATTCTTCAATTTTCTTCATCTAATTGATCTCTCTCAAGTTCTATCTTCAAGTTCTAAGTGTTCTTCATAAATTCTAAAAGTTCTAGTTTCATAAAAGCACGAATACTTCCAAGATTGCAAGTTTACTTCCAAGTTTTCTAAATCCATTCCAAGTAATCATCCAAGATCAAGAAACCTTTGTTACTTACAGTAGGTTATCTTTCTAACACAAGGTAATAATCATATTCAAACTTTAATTCAATTTCTATAACTATAACAATCTTATTTCAAGTGGAAATCTTACTTGAAATTGTTTTCGTGTCATGATTCTAATTCAAGAACTTTCAAGCCATCCAAGGATCCTTTGAAGCTAGATCTATTTTTCTCATTTCCAGTAGGTTTATCCAAGGAACTTGAGGTAGTAATGATATTCATAACATCATTCGATTCATACATATAAAGCTATCTTATTCGAAGGTTTAAACTTGTAATCACTAGAACATAGTTTAGTTAATTCTAAACTTGTTCGCAAATAAAAGTTAATCCTTATAACTTGACTTTTAAAATCAACTAAAAACATGTTCTATATCTATATGATATGCTAACTTAATGATTTAAAACCTGGAAACACGAAAAACACCGTAAAATTGGATTTACGCCGTCGTAGTAACACCGCGGGCTGTTTTGGGTTAGTTAATTAAAAACTATGATAAACTTTGATTTAAAAGTTGTTATTCTGGGAAAATGATTTTTATTATGAACATGAAACTATATCCAAAAATTATGGTTAAACTCAAAGTGGAAGTATGTTTTCTAAAATGGTCATCTAGACGTCGTTCTTTCGACTGAAATGACTACCTTTACAAAAACGACTTGTAACTTATTTTTCCGACTATAAACCTATACTTTTTCTGTTTAGATTCATAAAATAGAGTTCAATATAAAACCATAGCAATTTGATTCACTCAAAACGGATTTAAAATGAAGAAGTTATGGGTAAAACAAGATTGGATAATTTTTCTCATTTTAGCTACGTGAAAATTGGTAACAAATCTATTCCAACCATAACTTAATCAACTTGTATTGTATATTATGTAATCTTGAGATACCATAGACACGTATACAATGTTTCGACCTATCATGTTGACACATCTATATATATTTCGGAACAACCATAGACACTCTATATGTGAATGTTGGAGTTAGCTATACAGGGTTGAGGTTGATTCTAAAATATATATAGTTTGAGTTGTGATCAATACTGAGATACGTATACACTGGGTTGTGGATTGATTCAAGATAATATTTATCGATTTATTTCTGTACATCTAACTGTGGACAACTAGTTGTAGGTTACTAACGAGGACAGCTGACTTAATAAACTTAAAACATCAAAATATATTAAAAGTGTTGTAAATATATTTTGAACATACTTTGATATATATGTATATATTGTTATAGGTTCGTGAATCAACCAGTGGCCAAGTCTTACTTCCCGACGAAGTAAAAATCTGTGAAAGTGAGTTATAGTCCCACTTTTAAAATCTAATATTTTTGGGATGAGAATACATGCAGGTTTTATAAATGATTTACAAAATAGACACAAGTACGTGAAACTACATTCTATGGTTGAATTATTGAAATTGAATATGCCCCCTTTTATTAAGTCTGGTAATCTAAGAATTAGGGAACAGGCACCCTAATTGACGTGAATCCTAAAGATAGATCTATTGGGCCTAACAAACCCCATCCAAAGTACCGGATGCTTTAGTACTTCGAAATTTATATCATATCCGAAGGGTGTCCCGGAATGATGGGGATATTCTTATATATGCATCTTATTAATGTCGGTTACCAGGTGTTCACCATATGAATGATTTTTATCTCTATGTATGGGATGTGTATTGAAATATGAAATCTTGTGGTCTATTGTTACGATTTGATATATATAGGTTAAACCTATAACTCACCAACATTTTTGTTGACGTTTAAAGCATGTTTATTCTCAGGTGAATACTAAGAGTTTCCGCTGTTGCATACTAAAATAAGGACAAGATTTGGAGTCCATGTTTGTATGATATTGTGTAAAAACTGCATTCAAGAAACTGATTTCGATGTAACATATTTGTATTGTAAACCATTATGTAATGGTCGTGTGTAAACAGGATATTTTAGATTATCATTATTTGATAATCTACGTAAAGCTTTTTAAACCTTTATTTATGAAATAAAGGTTATGGTTTATTTTAAAAATGAATGCAGTCTTTGAAAAACGTCTCATATAGAGGTCAAAACCTCGCAACGAAATCAATTAATATGGAACGTTTTTAATCAATAAGAACGGGACATTTCAGTTGGTATCCGAGCGTTGGTCTTAGAGAACCAGAAAATTTGCATTAGTGTGTCTTATCGAGTTTGTTAGGATGCATTAGTGAGTCTGGACATCGACCGTATTTTCTTTAAAAATGATTGCTTAACATTTTTGTTGGAAACTATATATTATTAACATGTATATATTATGTGATATATTAATCTCTTAACATGTTTGATATTGTGTGATAGATGTCTACCTCTAGTACAAATCCCATTGACTCACCTAATAATAACGAAGAGTCGAATATATATTGGATTGATTCACAAGTTCCCGAAGGGGAACCAGAAGAAGAATTAGAACCGAAAGAGGAGGAACCGGAGGAGGAAATAGAATCGGTGGGGGAAATAATAAAACGGTTAAGTAAAAGAAAATCCTCAACCAACCGACCAAGGTTAATTATGGTCAATGGTGTTTCCGCCAAGGAAGCAAAATATTGGGAGGATTACCAATTCTCCAATGAATCGGATTCCGACGAGAATTCCGATGATGTTATAGAAATTACCCCAACTAAATTTTAAAAAGCAAAAGAAAATAATAAGGGAAAGGGCATAAAAATAGAGAAATCTAATTCCAACCCCGATGAACTTTATATGTATCGTCAAACCCCGAAGTCCTTAAGTTGTAACAATGACCCGGGAACCTCTAAACCACCAGGTTTTTCTAAACCGTTGTGGAAAACGACAACTAGTATTAGGGGAACATCATATATCCCTAGAAACTTGGCAAAACAAACCAAAACCGAAGAAGAAGAAATGAGCGAGTCGGAATAAGATAGTTGTATTCGTGTGGTGTAATATATGTAATATAGTGTGCTTATGCTTTATGATATATGTAAAAATTGCTTGTATTAATAAGTATTTTTTTTTATGAATCTAACTCTTGTCTATTTTACAGTATAAAAACACAAAATGGATAGACAACCCAATATTTTAAGAGACCTACCCGGAGACATGATTGATGAAATCTTGTCTAGAGTCGGTCAGAATTCTTTGGCACAACTATTTAAGGCGAGATCAGTTTGTAAGACATTCGAAGAACGTTCCAAGAATGCCTTGGTTTATAAAAGGCTTTCGTTCGAAAGATGGGGGATATCACATTGGGAAATCCATAAGTTACGATGTGTTTACTTTGACGCATATATTGCGGGGAACCCAAATGCTATTTTACGCAATGGGTTAAGAAATTATTTTGACTCAATATATCCGAATATTGGACTTCGTGATTTAGAAAAAGTAGCTAACATGCAACATAAAGAAGCATGTTATGCTTACGGATTAGTAATGTTCGCTTCTCACCAAAGTGAGAACAAGAATATCGGGCTACAACTATTAAACAAAACGTTCCCACAAGTGACGGAGTCGGTAATTGGGGTAAGAAATGAGGTTTTTAGATTATTACGGGACCGTTGGACATTACGTAACCCTCGTCCCTTTGACGACGTCACAACACGATGTCTTATCAACGGCCATAACGGTTATGTTCCACAAGACCAAGGATGGGAAGTAGTCCTAGTAAAACCAAAATGCATGACTTGTTTCTAGACGTATGAATTACGTGTCTTTATTGCCTTTGCTGAACGACTTGTGTACTAGCTAGAATTATCTTCACAACTATCTTGTATCAAAGTTATTGTGTGCTATATTTCATGCTTTATGTAAAATAAGCGGTATTGTAAGTTTGTAAAATATTGTATAAAAGTTTGAATGCGAAATATTATTATAATCAGTTTTTCATATAGAATTGTAGTAGTTGAATTGTATATTAGCTACTAAGTATATGAACTTAACGGGTAGGTACTACCCGAATTTAAACTTATAAAACGCTAATATGAAGAAAAAGCTTTTATAAATGAGTTTATATTATGCTACGAAATACTATTAACTACTCTTAATATTCTGTATGATTAACTTGTTCCATTTGATTATTTTGAAGGAAATGGCACCGACTACTCGACACACCATGAATATGAATGAAGAGGAATTCCGTACTTTTCTAGCTTCAAACGTAGCCGCAGTACAGGCTGCGCTACATACCAACAATAACCTTGGATCTAGCAGTACAGGAAATCGTGTAGGATGCACCTACAAAGAATTCACTGCCTGCAAACCTTTGGAATTTCATGGAACCGAAGGACCGATCGGATTGAAACGGTGGACCGAGAAGGTCGAATCGGTGTTTGCCATAAGTAAGTGTACTGAAGAGGACAAAGTGAAGTACGCTACGCATACCTTCACAGGTTCTGCGTTAACATGGTGGAATACCTATCTAGAGTAAGTGGGATAAGATGATGCGTACGCACTACCGTGGTCAGCATTCAAGCACTTGATGAATGTGAAGTACCGTCCCAGAACCGAGGTCAATAAGCTCAAGACAGAACTTAGAGGGTTATGAACCCAAGGATTTGATATTACCACGTACGAAAGACGATTCACAGAATTATGCCTATTGTGTCCGGGAGCATTCGAAGATGACGAAGAGAAGATCGACGCGTTTGTGAAAGGATTACCGGAAAGAATCCAAGAAGATATAAGTTCACACGAGCCCGCCTCCATACAACAGGCATGTAGAATGGCTCACAAACTAGTGAACCAGATTGAGGAAAGAATTAAAGAACAGACGGCTGAAGAGGCCAATGTGAAGCAAGTCAAAAGAAAGTGGGAGGAAAACGGTGATAAGAATCACCAATACAACAACAACAGCAATTACAATAATAATCGCAACAATTATCCCAACAATCGCAACATCAATCGCAACTACAACAAACGGCCCAACAACAACAACAACAACAACAACAGCAACTACAACAATCATCCCAACAACAATAACAACCGCAACAATAACAACAATCAGAAGCAGCTATGCCAAAGGTGTGAAAAGTATCACTCGGGGTTCTGCACCAAATTTTGCAACAAGTGTAAAAGAAATGGTCATAGCGCGGCGAAGTGTGAGGTCTACGGACCAGGGGTTAACAGAACGAAAGGAACAAATGGTGTCGAAACGAGTAATGGCGGAGCAAGTAGTGTTGGAGCAAGTTATGCCAATGTAGTTTGTTATAAATGTGGAAAACCGGGCCACATTATTAGAAATTGCCCGAACCAAGAGAACACGAATGGACAAGGCCGCGGAAGAGTTTTCAATATTAATGCGGCAGAGGCATAGGAAGACCCGGAGCTTGTTACGAGTACGTTTCTTATTGACAATAAATCTGCTTACGTTTTATTTGATTCGGGTGCGGATAGAAGCTATATGAGTAGAGATTTTTATGCTAAATTAAGTTGTCCATTAACACCGTTGGATAGTAAATTTTTACTCGAATTAGCAAATGGTAAATTAATTTCAGCAGATAATATATGTCGGAATCGAGAAATTAAACTGGTTAGCGAAACATTTAAGATTGACTTGATACCAGTAGAGTTAGGGAGTTTTGATGTGATAATCGGTATGGACTGGTTGAAAGAAGTGAAAGCAGAGATTGTTTGTTACAAAAATGCAATTCGCATTATACGAGAAAAAGGAAAACGATTAATGGTGTACGGAGAAAAGGGCAACCCGAAGCTACATCTTATTAGTAATTTGAAGGCACAAAAATTAATAAGAAAAGGTTGCTATGCTATTCTAGCACACGTCGAGAAAGTACAAACTGAAGAAAAGAGCATCAATGATGTTCCCGTCGCAAAAGAATTTCCCGATGTATTTCCGAAAGAATTACCGGGATTACCCCCACATCGATCCGTTGAATTTCAAATAGATCTTGTACCAGGAGCTGCACCAATAGCTCGTGCTCCTTATAGACTCACACCCAGCGAGATGAAAGAACTGCAAAGCCAACTGCAAGAACTATTAGAACGTGGTGTGACGACCCGAAAATTTCCGACCAAATTTAAACTTAATCTTTATATGTTTCCGACACGACGAGCAAAGTCTGTTATGCTGAGTCTCAAAAATTTTGAAATGTTGTCATACATTCATTTAAACCATTGGCCATTCCTGACGATTCACGAACAATTGTGAACAATTGTGTGTAAATAAATACGTATACTTGTATGTATATATCTATATATGGTAATATTAACAAATGAAAATATAATGATTTAAAATGATAAAATACAGTAGATCAGTAAGACTAAGTATGTAAAATAATATACAAGATAATAATTTGATTATTAAAATAAAGCTAACTATAGATGTGTATGAAATCTATACAGAATTATTATGATATATATATTGGATTATATTATAGGTTATTGTATATAAATATAACTTATAATATGTACTATTAATAAATTAAATTAAATTATAAATCATAATATAAGTTGTTATTATTATTACTAACCTTAGTATCATTAACATTAGGGTGTCTAATACAACATTTAATACATATAACCTGCTGTATCTTAATTATTACTTGTATTATTATTAGATAAGATTACTATTATTATTATTATTAGTATTAATGATTAATTTTATTATTATTTCTATTATTATTAGTATTTTTATTTTATAATTCTTAATAATGTTAAAAGTATTATTATTATTATTAACGTAAATTATTAATATTATTACTAATAATATTACTAACATTTTTTTTTATTATTGTTTTTAATTATTATTAAACTTAATAGAAATCATTATTTTTGATATCATTATATTATTAATACTTTTATTATTATTATTAATACTAGTAAATTTAGATTATCATTAATATAATTATAATTATTAATTAATTAAATAAAATCATATTTCTACTGAATATAAAAGTTTGGAATCAGTTTCACACACCTTTCTACTGTAAATAATTTTGTTCTTGTCCTTAAAGATGTTATCAAATCGAATCAAATCACAGGACCAAACAAAAATCTGTTTAGCATCGTTTTCATCTTGTACTTATATTATTTTTTTTATTTTTATTTCCTCTGATTGAAAATTTCTGTCGACCTTCGTTCCTTATTTAATTTCATCAATTACAGCTGTAATCGATCCAAAGAAACTCACATTATCAACTACCCATTTCCAAAAACCCTTAACAGCCTTATTCAATTGAACTTAATCCATATAAATCAGAAACCTGTACGAGTACCTCTGTTCTTGACTCCTTTTACCAAAAGCTCGATTTTTAAATCAATTGCAAAAAGTGTTAAAACGGTTTTGTTAGTAATGATTTACTTAAATTATCTGCAAAGTTTCAAGATTCAATTCATCCTATCGAGTCTCAATTCGCGAGTCAAAGTTTATGAAATAAAAGTCAACGGTTTGTTCTTAGTTAAAATTCGAAATCGTTTTCATGTTTTAAGTACAATTAGGTATACAGAAAGTTTTCATATATGATTTAAAAGATTTTTCATGTTATATGTAATGTCTAAAACGTCCTTAAAATTCAAATTCGATTTTGTGTTTATCGAACTCTAAAACAGTCACTGTAAGTGTATTTTTTTTTATTTTATTTACTTCTTTTATGTTAAATTAAAGACAACGATGATTACCTGTTTATGTTTTACAAATTTATCTTAATATTATTATTATTATTATTATTATTATTATTATTATTATTGTTATTGCTATTATTGTGATTATAATTATAATTGTTATAATTAGTATTATAAGTGATATCAATGTTATTATTGTTGTAGTTTATCAATTAAGTATTATATCATTATTATAGTTATTACGATTATTATTATTATTATTATTATTATTATTATTATTATTATTATTATTATTATTATTATTATTATTATTATTATTATTATTATTACTAGTAAAATGAAAATAATATAAATTAGTATTATTTTCATAAACATTTGTATTAGTAACATCCTATAATTATTAGTATTATCATTACGTATTATTATTATTATCATTATTATTATTATCATTTTTAATAATATTAACAAATCATTAAAAGTATTGTTATTAATATTATCATGAGTATCGTTATTAGATAATTTTTTTTAAAATTTTATCATAAACATCTTTAATAGTAAAATTAGTTTTTTTACAGTTATTATCGTTAATATCATTATATTTATCACTAAAAGGATTTTTTTTAACATTTCATTTTTATTAGTAATGATAAGTATTATCAATATTATCATTTTACCATTATAAATAACATTTTAGTATTAGTACAATTAATAGTTTTAACAAACAAACGATATATATATTTTATACATTAAACATAACAAAGTTAATATTTTCACATACAAAATAAATACATGAAATATATATATATATATATATATATATATATATATATATATATATATATATATATATATATATATATATATATATATATATATATATATATATATATATATATATATATATATATATATATATATATTTGATATAAAAATGATATAACTAATAAATTTAAATATATAAATATATATATATATATATATATATATATATATATATATTGTTTGATTTCGATTATGTATATTAATAAATAAACAAATGATATAGGTTCGTGAATCCAAGGCCAACCCTGCATGGTTCAATTTTGTCATATGTATTTTTACTACAAAATACATTAGGTGAGTTTCATTTGATTCCCTTTTACTTATTACATTTTTGGGCTGAGAATACATGCACTGTTTTAATAACTGTCTTACAATATTTATATGCGTGAGTTTCATTTGCTCCCTTTTTAAATGCTTTTACAATATATATTTTTGGGACTGAGAATACATGCGCTGCTTTTATAACTGTTTTTCGAAATAGACATAAGTAATCGAAACTACATTATATGGTTGAATGATCGAAATCGAATATGCCCCTTTTTATTAAGTCTGGTAATCTAAGAATTAGGGAACAGACACCCTAATTGACGCGAACTCTAAAGATAGATCTATCGGGCCCAACAAGCCCCATCCAAAGTACCGGATGCTTTAGTACTTCGAAATTTATATCATGTCCGAAGGAGGATCCCGAAATGATGGGGATATTCTTATATGCAAATTGTTAATGTCGATTACCAGGTGTTCAATCCATATGAATGATATTTTGTCTCTATGCATGGGACGTATGTTTACGAGAAATAGAATTATGAAATCTTGTGGTCTATTAAAATTATGAAATGATTATTTATGTTAAACTAATGAACTCACCAACCTTTTGGTTGACACTTGAAAGCATGTTTATTCTCAGGTACGAAAGAAATCTTCCGCTGTGAAATTACTCATTTAAAAGATATTACTTGGAGTCATTCATGACATATTTCAAAAGACGTTGCATTCGAGTCGTTGAGTTCATCAAGATTATTATTAAATCACTTATAGTTAGATATATTATGAAATGGCGTGTTTGCCGTCAACTATCAATGTAAAGAAAGTTTGTCTTTTAAAAACGAATGCAATGTTTGTAAAATGTATCATATAGAGGTCAAGTACCTCGCGATGTAACCAACTATTGTGAATCGTTTGTAATCGATATGGACTTTGTCCAGATGGATTAGGACGGGTCTTCACAGTTGGTATCAGAGCGGTGGTCTTAGCGAACTAGGTCTTGCATTAGTATGTCTAACTGATAGTTGTTAGGATGCATTAGTGAGTCTGGACTTCGACCGTGTCTGCATGTCAAAAGTTTTGCTTATCATTTTGTGTCAAAAATTACCTGCTTATCATTCTTAGAGAATCACTTGCTTATCACTCTTAGTCTAGACACGTTTTACTGCATTGACTGCATGAATAGTGTATAGACAAAATTCATATCTTAGCGTATCTGCTACTTCATATCTTAGCGTATCTGTTACTGTAACTTTGCCTGACAACTTTCATAGATTCCTCCGTAATTTATGGGATTTTAGTATTATATATGCATATGTAAATTATGTATTGCAGGGTACTAATCTACATCCTATAATCTATTTCTTATCGAAAATCTTTCATCTGATCGTACGAGATGGATCCTGCAACCAGTTCGAGTCCCTCAGATTCCGATAACTATTCCGATAGTTATTCCGACAGCTATTCCAAAATAGGTGTCCACCTAAGCTCCGAAAACAGCGTCATCGGCATGAATCAACCAATCAGCCATTATCAATTCATCTGATGGGTTCGTAGTTGACTTAATTAATGGAAACGCGCAGAAGGCAATCCCTTCCACCAACCGAATTCACCTCTTGACAATGAACCTGAAGCGTTTACCGGCGAACCTGCTCGAGACACCATTTTCAGTCTCATTTCCAGGGTAACTCGACAAGATCATATTCTATCCACAATTCTGAACCTTATTCATCCGCTCGTTCCGACCGGCAATCATCCTGGAGTAATAAGTCAATGAACTTCGCGCTCGAATAATCAATTCGGAGAATATGGTGCAAAATGTACCAGCTTCAGCAACATCACCGGCACCAACAGTACAATCAATAACAGCACCAGTACCATCAACAATCCATACTTCAATATCATCATATGTACTTTGAGTATGATCTTCGTTCTACGTATCGTTCTACCTCATTTATCTTCGTTCGACATGGCAAATATGTAATCTCTAAAGTTTTAGAGATTATTTATTCTAGTTCCAACCGAAAAGCAAATGAGTTTAATATCATATTAACTCATTAAATCCATGAATACATCTGAAGAAAATATATATGTAAATATGTTTTCATAAAGATTGTAATTAAAAATTCTCTTGTACAAACTGTTAATGGTGAAAATATTTTAACGGGTAGGTAATACCCGAGGACTATTTAAATTTCACATTAATAAGTTACATTGTACATTCTTCGAATCTGATTCAACAATCATTTACTATCTTATTTACATCTACCGATATACGAATCCGTTCACCACAGAATAACCATTTTCATTCAAATTCAATTTCATATTTGGATTCTGACTTACCATAATCCAACAAGTGGCATAATGAAGAAATAATGAACACAATAAAAATTGATTAGAAACAGACTAATTTAACAATATGAAATTTTGTTAAGAAACCACGCTAACAAGATCCTAGCTAACTGTTCCTAGCTAACTGTTACTATATGACTATTTCCTTAAAATATACTAGTTTAGGTGGAGCTATTGAACTATTGGACTATTAGACTACTTTTATGGACAATTAAAAATTATTAAAAGAATAGAAAATATTAAATACAACACATTTCTACTTAAAAGATTGTAAATAAATTTCATCTTCTACAATTAAATAATTCCTCAAGTTGCCACTTGATTTCATCTTAAACCTCATTTGTATCTTGAAGATTTCAATCTGCGTTCAAACCTTTCATGATTCTTGAAAACACCTCAATCGATAGGATGAATCAACCGCACTTTATCTACGGAAGGAAAGATTTATGCATATAGTTATGCACCTGAGAAACTCTCGACAATTGAGTACAAGTTTAACACGTAGCCGCATCAGATCCTTTGGCATTTATTAGCAAAAATAACTTTGCGATCCCTTTTCAAAGTAGCCAATTTTGTCACAGCTCCAGCAAGTCAGCTTCGACCTTTCATTTGAAGTAGCCTTACTATAATCCTGATATATACGATTACCCTTTTGATACCGGAGAATTCTTTTATATTCCACTATATTACCAGCAAATGTACCAGCAACCTCGTTGCTCCTTGGCTCAAATCTCTCTGACAAATCATTATATTTATTCATTGAAACCCTATCATATACTCATCCGCATCTTGTAACGAGAACTGCCATAACAATTACCGGGAATCAGCAATCAGTACTTTGAAAACTCACAGCATATCTACATCAATAGTTATATGTATGACATTTATCTCTTAGAATTATGATCTCTCATTCTGAAATTCTGAAAAGCACTCAGTCACAAATCAATACTCTGAATGTTGAAAAAGCTGAATGAAGCAGCAGAAACTGTAGATAACTGTAAACGACCATAATCATCGAAAGTTTGATGATAAAGATTAGTATGTTGGAAAAGCTCAAAAAAGTTGGAACTGAAAAGCGGATTGAGCTAACCATAAAGGAAACCAAGGAGAAATACAAGTAACATACCCTAAATTCATAGAACCCAGATAAATCTAGATCCGTTGAAATCTTTAGAGAATATCTTGCTCTGAAGTCATGTTAAAATCTTGCGGAAAATCTTTCTCCATCAACCATCGAACTTAGAAATTCCAAAATATCATCATCAATATCTTCGATATTTCTGAGGATATTTTCATAAATATTCTCGTCCCAAATTATATACCTCTTCGTGCTTCCTGTGTATCATTATATTGGAAACATTCAATAGAAAATTTAGTACCGAAAAGCAGATTATGCGAAACTATGAAGAAAGCCGTGGACAAATCACAAAGAATAAGTTTGGCTTCAAAGAATCTAAATGATTCAATGTCTGCTAAGATCTTTAGTGAATATCTTGCTCCTTACTCTAAACCCTTGCAGACAATAGTTTCTATCATCCTCTGATCTTAAATATTCTGAGATATTATCGTATCTTTCATTATAAATATTCTCCATATTTCTGAAAATATTTTCATAACTATTCTTATCTGAAATTATTAATCTCTTCCTGATATTAGTGTTACATCATATAGAAACTGTTAGTTTCTATATTCTGTAAACTTTCGAGCTTAAAATATGAATGCTATTGGAGTAGTGTTGGGAACTGATGCATGAGTTAGTATAATATAATGACACTTGATCAACGTGATTATATTATAGTAAGTCATGCTGAGTTTCTAAATGGAACATGATGATTCATAGATTATAACGTCATCATGTGTCATGTTACATAACTCTTTCATTCTGATTAACTTTTGAACATATCAATAAAATATATTCTTGATAGTTCTATTCTCAGTGATTCTGGTAATTTGACAAATCAAATCGTGCTATTACGTTCTTTCTCGTTTAGAACATTAAGTTCATTCGAAACTCCATACTTACGAATTCCGGACCATTACTCGCTTTACTAGAAGTCGAGAGGAGAATAAAAAGGCAAAGAGCTCCAAAATATAAGAGAAAATATAAAGCCCAATAACAACACGGAGGTTACAAACCGTGGATATTAATACGAATAGCAATATAAAGACACGGTATAATTAAGAATATTATCATCCCAAGGTAATAGTAGAAGTAAACAAATTCTTCTGGTGGAAGTTTGAAAAGAAGGATGACAGGAATGATAATTAGGAAAATATCAAGGATTAGAACGGGATTAAGCATTTTCACAATCTTCTGAATGTATGAACTAAGAAAGAAAGTATAAGAATGGTGAGAATAATGGAACGGAAGAGTTTAATTTATAATGGAAATATCAGACAGAGTAGTCGAAGCAGATCATCGTATTTAATTATAGAGATCTTAATTTCCTTATTCGCCGAAGAATCAAATCTTTTAGATTTTGAAGATTTTCTTTAAATCCCTTGAATTTCGGAATTCAACCAAGACAACATCAAAAAGTTAAGACGCACCTTACTTTTTAAATTCAACCATAACTACGTCAAAAGTTATAACGAAACTTACTTTACTCATTTCACTAGTTTGTGATAGCTTCACTCGTGCTCTTCGAGTAATTGAATTGTCTTATTCATATTACTCAACGGTGATAAAAACTTTATTTATCAACTCATATGCGTCATGAAAACATCCTTATTATCAACCATGATGATCCCACTCAAATTTCGGGACGAAATTTCTTTAACGGGTAGGTACTGTGACGACCCGGAAATTTCCGACCAAATTTAAACTTAATCTTTATATGTTTCCGACACGACGAGCAAAGTCTGTTATGCTGAGTCTCAAAAATTTTGAAATGTTGTCATACATTCATTTAAACCATTGGCAATTCCTGACGATTCACGAACAATTGTGTGTAAATAAATACGTATACTTGTATGTATATATCTATATATGGTAATATTAACAAATGAAAATATAATGATTTAAAATGATAAAATACAGTAGATCAGTAAGACTAAGTATGTAAAATAATATACAAGATAATAATTTGATTATTAAAATAAAGCTAACTATAGATGTGTATGAAATCTATAAAGAATTATTATGATATATATATTGGATTATATTATAGGTTATTGTATATAAATATAACTTATAATATGTACTATTAATAAATTAAATTAAATTATAAATCATAATATAAGTTGTTATTATTATTACTAACCTTAGTATCATTAACATTAGGGTGTCTAATACAACATTTAATACATATAACCTGTTGTATCTTAATTATTACTTGTATTATTATTAGATAAGATTACTATTATTATTATTATTAGTATTAATGATTAATTTTATTATTATTTCTATTATTATTAGTATTTTTATTTTATAATTCTTAATAATGTTAAAAGTATTATTATTATTAACGTAAATTATTAATATTATTACTAATAATATTACTAACATTTTTTTTATTATTGTTTTTAATTATTATTAAACTTAATAGAAATCATTATTTTTGATATCATTATATTATTAATACTTTTATTATTATTATTAATACTAGTAAATTTAGATTATCATTAATATAATTATAATTATTAATTAATTAAATAAAATCATATTTCTACTGAATATAAAAGTTTGGAATCAGTTTCACACACCTTTCTACTGTAAATAATTTTGTTCTTGTCCTTAAAGATGTTATCAAATCGAATCAAATCACAGGACCAAACAAAAATCTGTTTAGCATCGTTTTCATCTTGTACTTATATTATTTTTTTTATTTTTATTTCCTCTGATTGAAAATTTCTGTCGACCTTCGTTCCTTATTTAATTTCATCAATTACAGCTGTAATCGATCCAAAGAAACTCACATTATCAACTGCCCATTTCCAAAAACCCCTAACAGCCTTATTCAATTGAACTTAATCCATATAAATCAGAAACCTGTACGAGTACCTCTGTTCTTGACTCCTTTTACCAAAAGCTCGATTTTTAAATCAATTGCAAAAAGTGTTAAAACGGTTTTGTTAGTAATGATTTACTTAAATTATCTGCAAAGTTTCAAGATTCAATTCATCCTATCGAGTCTCAATTCGCGAGTCAAAGTTTATGAAATAAAAGTCAACGGTTTGTTCTTAGTTAAAATTCGAAATCGTTTTCATGTTTTAAGTACAATTAGGTATACAGAAAGTTTTCATATATGATTTAAAAGATTTTTCATGTTATATGTAATGTCTAAAACGTCCTTAAAATTCAAATTCGATTTTGTGTTTATCGAACTCTAAAACAGTCACTGTAAGTGTATTTTTTTTTATTTTATTTACTTCTTTTATGTTAAATTAAAGACAACGATGATTACCTGTTTATGTTTTACAAATTTATCTTAATTCAACCTCCAAACTAACAGAATTGATTTTGTTTGGGTTCTGATCGGATTGAATTCATGAAGAAGAAATAGTGAGACAGATAGTATAGGATATATAAATTAATTGTGGTATTAAAACAGAAAAACCAAAAGCAGACGGAT
The DNA here is from genome assembly GCF_046630445.1 of Rutidosis leptorrhynchoides. NCBI lineage: Eukaryota > Viridiplantae > Streptophyta > Magnoliopsida > Asterales > Asteraceae > Rutidosis > Rutidosis leptorrhynchoides. Next base: position 111,203,199 of record NC_092334.1, on the reverse strand, counting down.
GGTTAAGCACATGACGGGTGAGCGGGAGGTCACGGGTTCGAGCCCCGGCGTGGGCTATTCTTTTTAGAAAAACTTATAAAAGGGGTATATACTTTTATATTTTTATTAATATTATTATTATTATTATTATTATTATTATTATTATTGTTATTGCTATTATTGTGATTATAATTATAATTGTTATAATTAGTATTATAAGTGATATCAATGTTATTATTGTTGTAGTTTATCAATTAAGTATTATATCATTATTATAGTTATTACGATTATTATTATTATTATTATTATTATTATTATTATTATTATTATTATTATTATTATTATTATTATTATTATTATTATTACTAGTAATATGAAAATAATATAAATTAGTATTATTTCCATAAACATTTGTATTAGTAACATCCTATAATTATTAGTATTATCATTAGGTATTATTATTATTATCATTATTATTATTATCATTTTTAATAATATTAACAAATCATTAAAAGTATTGTTATTAATATTATCATGAGTATCGTTATTAGATAATTTTTTTTAAAATTTTATCATAAACATCTTTAATAGTAAAATTAGTATTTTTACAGTTATTATCGTTAATATCATTATATTTATCACTAAAAGGATTTTTTTTAACATTTCATTTTTATTAGTAATGATAAGTATTATCAATATTATCATTTTACCATTATAAATAACATTTTAGTATTAGTACAATTAATAGTTTTAACAAACAAACGATATATATATTTTATACATTAAACATAACAAAGTTAATATTTTCACATACAAAATAAATACATGAATATATATATATATATATATATATATATATATATATATATATATATATATATATATATATATATATATTTGATATAAAAATGATATAACTAATAAATTTAAATATATATATATATATATATATATATATATATATATATATATATATATATATATATATATATATATTGTTTGATTTCGATTATGTATATTAATAAATAAACAAATGATATAGGTTCGTGAATCCAAGGCCAACCCTGCATGGTTCAATTTTGTCATATGTATTTTTATTACAAAATACATTAGGTGAGTTTCATTTGATTCCCTTTTACTTATTACATTTTTGGGCTGAGAATACATGCACTGTTTTAATAACTGTCTTACAATATTTATATGCGTGAGTTTCATTTGCTCCCTTTTTAAATGCTTTTACAATATATATTTTTGGGACTGAGAATACATGCGCTGCTTTTATAACTGTTTTACGAAATAGACACAAGTAATCGAAACTACATTATATGGTTGAATGATCGAAATCGAATATGCCCCTTTTTATTAAGTCTGGTAATCTAAGAATTAGGGAACAGACACCCTAATTGACGCGAACTCTAAAGATAGATCTATCGGGCCCAACAAGCCCCATCCAAAGTACCGGATGCTTTAGTACTTCGAAATTTATATCATGTTCGAAGGAGGATCCCAGAATGATGGGGATATTCTTATATGCAAATTGTTAATGTCGATTACCAGGTGTTCAATCCATATGAATGATATTTTGTCTCTATGCATGGGACGTATGTTTACGAGAAATAGAATTATGAAATCTTGTGGTCTATTAAAATTATGAAATGATTATTTATGTTAAACTAATGAACTCACCAACCTTTTGGTTGACACTTGAAAGCATGTTTATTCTCAGGTACGAAAGAAATCTTCCGCTGTGAAATTACTCATTTAAAAGATATTACTTGGAGTCATTCATGACATATTTCAAAAGACGTTGCATTAGAGTCGTTAAGTTCATCAAGATTATTATTAAATCACTTATAGTTAGATATATTATGAAATGGAGTGTTTGCCGTCAACTATCAATGTAAAGAAAGTTTGTATTTTAAAAACGAATGCAGTGTTTGTAAAATGTATCATATAGAGGTCAAGTACCTCGCGATGTAACCAACTATTGTGAATCATTTGTAATCGATATGGACTTTATCCGGATGGATTAGGACGGGTCTTCACACGTGGTTTCATTCGACCAAGCACATCACCATGGGGAGCTCCTGTTTTGTTTGTCAAGAAGAAGGATGGTACATTTAGGTTGTGTATTTACTACAGAGAGTTGAACAAACTTACCATCAAAAACCGTTATCCACTGCCGAGAATTGATGACTTATTTGATCAACTACAAGGCTCGTCGGTTTATTCGAAGATCGATTTACGTTCTGGATATCATCAAATGCGAGTAAAGGAGGATGATATTCCAAAAACTGCTTTCAGAACACGTTACGGTCATTACGAGTTTATGGTCATGCCGTTTGGTTTAACTAATGCACCAGCTGTGTTCATGGACCTTATGAACCGAGTGTGTGGACCATACCTTGACAAGTTTGTCATTGTTTTCATTGATGACATACTTATTTACTCAAAGAATGACCAAGAACACGGTGAACATTTGAGAAAGGTGTTAGAAGTATTGAGGAAGGAATAATTGTACGCTAAGTTTTCAAAGTGTGCATTTTGGTTGGAAGAAGTTCAATTCCTCGGTCACATAATGAACAAAGAAGGTATTAAGGTGGATCCGGCAAAGATAGAAACTGTTGAAAAGTGGGAAACCCCGAAAACTCCGAAACACATACGCCAGTTTTTAGGACTAGCTGGTTACTACAGAAGGTTCATCCAAGACTTTTCCAGAATAGCAAAACCCTTGACTGCATTAACGCATAAAGGGAAGAAATTTGAATGGAATGATGAACAAGAGAAAGCGTTTCAGTTATTGAAGAAAAAGCTAACTACGGCACCTATATTGTCATTTCCTGAAGGGAATGATGATTTTGTGATTTATTGTGACGCATCAAAGCAAGGTCTCGGTTGTGTATTAATGCAACGAACGAAGGTGATTGCTTATGCGTCTAGACAATTGAAGATTCACGAACAAAATTATACTACGCATGATTTGAAATTATGCGCGGTTATTTTTGCATTAAAGACTTGGAGGCACTACTTATATGGGGTCAAAAGTATTATATATACCGATCACAAAAGTCTTCAACACATATCTAATCAGAAACAACTGAATATGAGGCAGCGTAGGTGGATTGAATTGTTGAATGATTACGACTTTGAGATTCGTTACCACCCGGGGAAGGCAAATGTGGTAGCCGACGCCTTGAGCAGAAAGGCGAGAGAACCCATTCGAGTAAAATCTATGAATATAATGATTCACACTAACCTTACTACTCAAATAAAGGAGGCGCAACAAGGAGTTTTAAAAGAGGGAAATTTAAAGGATGAAATACCCAAAGGATCGGAGAAGCATCTTAATATTCGGGAAGACGGAACCCGGTATAGGGATGAAAGAATTTGGGTACCAAAATTTAGAGATATGAGAGAAATGGTACTTAGAGAAGCTCATAAAACCAGATACTCAATACATCCTGGAACGGAGAAGATGTACAAGGATCTTAAGAAACATTTTTGGTGGCCAGGTATGAAAGCCGATATTCCTAAATATGTAGGAGAATGTTTGACGTGTTCTAAGGTCAAAGCTGAACATCAGAAACCATCAGGTCTACTACAACAACCTAAAATCCAGGAATGGAAATGGGAAAACATTACCATGGATTTCATTACTAAATTACCAAGGACTGCAAGTGGTTATGATACTATTTGGGTAATAGTTGATCGTCTCACCAAGTCAGCACACTTCCTGCCAATAAGAGAAGATGACAAGATGGAGAAGTTAGCACCACTATATTTGAAGGAAGTCGTCTCCAGACATGAAATACCAATCTCTATTATCTCTGATAGGGATGGCATATTTATTTCAAGATTCTGGCAGACATTACAGCAAGCATTAGGAACTCGTCTAGACATGAGTACTGCCTATCATCCACAAATTGATGGGCAGAGCGAAAGGACGATACAAACGCTTGAAGACATGCTACGAGCATGTGTTATTGATTTCGGAAACAGTTGGGATCGACATCTACCGTTAGCAGAATTTTCCTACAACAACAGCTACCATTCAAGCATTGAGATGGCGCCGTTTGAAGCACTTTATGGTAGAAAGTACATGTCTCCGATTTGTTGGAGTACAGTGGGGGATAGACAGATTACGGGACCGGAGATAATACAAGAAACTACCGAGAAGATCATCCAAATTCAACAACGGTTGAAAACCGCCCAAAGTCGACAAAAGAGCTACGCTGACATTAAAAGAAAAGATATCGAATTTGAAATTGGAGAGATGGTCATGCTTAAAGTTGCACCTTGGAAAGACGTTGTTCGATTTGGTAAACGAGGGAAATTAAATCCAAGGTTTATTGGACCATTCAAGATTATTGATCGTGTCGGACCAGTAGCTTACCGACTTGAGTTACCTCAACAACTCGCGGCTGTACATAACACTTTCCACGTCTCGAATTTGAAGAAATGTTTTGCTAAAGAAGATCTCACTATTCCGTTAGATGAAATCCAAATCAACGAAAAACTTCAATTCATCGAAGAACCTGTCGAAATAATGGATCGTGAGGTTAAAAGACTTAAGCAAAACAAGATACCAATTGTTAAGGTTCGATGGAATGCTCGTAGAGGACCCGAGTTCACCTGGGAGCGTGAAGATCAGATGAAGAAGAAATACCAGCATCTATTTCCAGAAGATTCGTCAACACCTTCAACAGCTTAGAATTTCGGGACGAAATTTATTTAACGGGTAGGCACTGTAGTGACCCGAACTTTTCCATGTTTATATATATATTAAATGAAATTGTTATTTACATGATTAAGTGTTTCCAACATGTTAATCAATCAAACTTGTTAAGATTTGATTAATTGAAATAGGTTTCATATAGACAATTGACCACCCAAGTTGACCGGTGATTCACGAACGTTAAAACTTGTAAAAACTATACGATGACATATATATGGTTATATATATAGTTAACATGATTTTATTATAAGTATGTATCTCATTAGGTATTTTAACAATGAGTTATATACATAAAAATGAGACTATTAATTTAAGAAACTCGAAAACGATATATATAACGATTATCGTTATAACAACGTCTTACTAGGTACATATGAATCATATTAAGATATTGATACACTTGGTTAATTATGTTAAATGATAAGTAAATATATTATTAAGTGTATTAACAATGAAATACATATGTAAAAATAAGACTACTAACTTAATGATTTCGAAACAAGACATATATGTAACGATTATCGTTGTAACGACATTTAACTGTATATATATCATACTAAGATATATTATATATCATAATATCATGATAATATAACAATTTAACATCTCATTTGTTATAATAAACAATGGGTTAACAACATTCAACAAGATCGTTAACCAAAAGGTTTCAAAACAACATTTACATGTAACGACTAACGATGACTTAACGACTCAGTTAAAATGTATATACATGTAGTGCTTTAATATGTATTCATACACTTTTGAAAGACTTCAAGACACTTATCAAAATACTTCTACTTAACAAAAATGCTTACAATTACATCCTCGTTCAGTTTCATCAACAATTCTACTCGTATGCACCCGTATTCGTACTCGTACAATACACAGCTTTTAGATGTATGTACTATTGGTATATACACTCCAATGATCAGCTCTTAGCAGCCTATGTGAGTCACCTAACACATGTGGGAACCATCATTTGGCAAATAGCATGAAATATCTCATAAAATTACAAAAATATGAGTAATCATTCATGACTTATTTACATTAAAACAAAATTACATATCCTTTATATCTAATCCATACACCAACTACCAAAAACACCTACAAACACTTTCATTCTTCAATTTTCTTCATCTAATTGATCTCTCTCAAGTTCTATCTTCAAGTTCTAAGTGTTCTTCATATATTCCAAAAGTTCTAGTTTCATAAAATCAAGAATACTTCCAAGATTGCAAGTTTACTTCCAAGTTTTCTAAATCCATTCCAAGTAATCATCCAAGATCAAGAAACCTTTGTTACTTACAGTAGGTTATCTTTCTAATACAAGGTAATAATCATATTCAAACTTTAATTCAATTTCTATAACTATAACAATCTTATTTCGAGTGGAAATCTTACTTGAAATTGTTTTCGTGTCATGATTCTGCTTCAAGAACTTTCAAGCCATCCAAGGATCCTTTGAAGCTAGATCCATTTTTCTCATTTCCAGTAGCTTTATCCAGAAAACTTGAGGTAGTAATGATGTTCTTAACATCATTCGATTCATACATATAAAGCTATCTTAATCGATGGTTTAAACTTGTAATCACTAGAACATAGTTTAGTTAATTCTAAACTTGTTCGCAAACAAACGTTAATCCTTCTAACTTGACTTTTAAAATCAACTAAACACATGTTCTATATCTATATGATATGCTAACTTAATGATTTAAAACCTGGAAACACGAAAAACACCGTAAAACCGAATTTACGCCGTCGTAGTAACACTGCGGGCTGTTTTGGGTTAGTTAATTAAAAACTATGATAAACTTTCATTTAAAAGTTGTTGTTCTGGGAAAATGATTTTTATTATGAACATGAAACTATATCCAAAAATTATGGTTAAACTCAAAGTGGAAGTATGTTTTCTAAAATGGTCATCTAGAAGTCGTTCTTTCGACTGAAATGACTACCTTTACAAAAATGACTTGTAACTTATTTTTCCAACTATAAACCTATACTTTTTCTTTTTAGATTTATAAAATAGAGTTCAATATGAAACCATAGCAATTTGATTCACTCAAAATGGATTTAAAATGAAGAAGTTATGGGTAAAACAAGATTAGATAATTTTTCTCATTTTAGCTACGTGAAAATTGGTAACAAATCTATTCCAACCATAACTTAATCAACTTGTATTGTATATTATGTAATCTTGAGATACCATAGACATTTATACAATGTTTTGACCTATCATGTCGACACATCTATATATATTTCGGAACAACCATAGACACTCTATATGTGAATGTTGGAGTTAGCTATACAGGGTTGAGGTTGATTCCAAAATATATATAGTTTGAGTTGTGATCAATACTGAGATACGTATACACTGGGTCGTGGATTGATTCAAGATAATATTTATCGATTTATTTTTGTACATCTAACTGTGGACAACTAGTTGTAGGTTACTAAAGAGGACAGCTGACTTAATAAACTTAAAACATCAAAATATATTAAAAGTGTTGTAAATATATTTTGAACATACTTTGATATATATGTATATATTGTTATAGGTTCGTGAATCAACCAGTGGCCAAGTCTTACTTCCCAACGAAGTAAAAATCTGTGAAAGTGAGTTATAGTCCCACTTTTAAAATCTAATATTTTTGGGATGAGAATACATGCAGGTTTTATAAATGATTTACAAAATAGACACAAGTACGTGAAACTACATTCTATGGTTGAATTATCGAAATCGAATATGCCCCTTTTTATTAAGTCTGGTAATCTAAGAATTAGGGAACAGGCACCCTAATTGACGCGAATCCTAAAGATAGATCTATTGGGCCTAACAAACCCCATCCAAAGTACCGGATGCTTTAGTACTTCAAAATTTATATCATATCCGAAGGGTGTCCCGGATTGATGGGGATATTCTTATATATGCATCTTGTTAATGTCGGTTACCAGGTGTTCACCATATGAATGATTTTTATCTCTATGTATGGGATGTGTATTGAAATATGAAATCTTGTGGTCTATTGTTACGATTTGATATATATAGGTTAAACCTATAACTCACCAACATTTTTGTTGACGTTTAAAGCAGGTTTATTCTCAGGTGAATACTAAGAGCTTCCGCTGTTGCATACTAAAATAAGGACAAGATTTGGAGTCCATGTTTGTATGATATTGTGTAAAAACTGCATTCAAGAAACTGATTTCGATGTAACATATTTGTATTGTAAACCATTATGTAATGGTCGTGTGTAAACAGGATATTTTAGATTATCATTATTTGATAATCTACGTAAAGCTTTTTAAACCTTTATTTATGAAATAAAGGTTATGGTTTGTTTTAAAAATGAATGCAGTCTTTGAAAAACGTCTCATATAGAGGTCAAAACCTCGCAAAGAAATCAATTAATATGAAACGTTTTTAATGAATAAGAACGGGACATTTCAAGGTGATAATAGAGTTTTATCATCATTGAGTGATATAGATAAAATAATTTGATTACGCGATGAGTATAAGTGAAACTATCACAAGAGAGTGAAATGAGTATATGTATACTCATTTTAACCGATGACGTAATTAAGATTGATTTCCGAAATTCATGGGATTTAAAGAAAATATTCGTAATAAAATTTGGTTCTTCGGTGATTAAGGAAATCAGGATCTCTTTTGATTAAATGAAATAATCTGTTCCGATTTCTCTGTCGGGTATATTACTATAAATCTACCCCCTTCACTTCCTTATTTCCATATCTCACCTATTCTATTCTTTCTCCCTCAATTCATACCTTAAAGTATTCTTTAAAATGCTCCATCCCGTTCTGATTCTTGTTATACTTCTAACTTTCATATCTATCATTCTTCTTTTTCATCTACCACCGGAGGATTTTATTTACTTCTACTATTATCTTGGGGTTATAGTGTTATTAATTTTCCCATGCCTTTACGTGGCAATATGTATTGATATGCACGGTTTGTAGTTTCTGGGTGGTTGTTGGGTTTTATATTTTCCCTTATACTTCGATGTCCCTGCTTCTGTCTTCTATAATCATTGTCATCCACAGTTAATGCTCTCTCCTATTTGTTACGATTTATACTCCGATTTCTATTTCGGAGCTTCATTCTTTCGTTTCCTCTTCCCGTCCTCGAGTCAAGCGAATGATGGTCTAGAATTCGTAGGTATGCAATTCGGAATGAACATAGCTAATGCGCTAAGAAAGAAATGATAATGGCACGATTTTGATTTGTCAAATTACGAGTATATCCGGAAAGATAGAACTATCAAGATGATATATTCTTAATATGTTTGGAGATTGGATAGAATGTAAGAGTCGTGTAACATGGTACATGATGATGGTACTGTGAATCATCACATTCCATTAGAAACTCAACATGACTTACTGTAATATAATGACGTTGATCAAGTGTCATTATATTATATTAACTCATGCTTCAGTCCCCATCATTACTTCAAACATTCATATTCGAATTTTTCAGAATTTAGAAACTAACACAGTTTCTTTTATGTTACAGATTTTATGGAGAGATAAATGATCCCAGATAAGATTAGTTGTAAAAATATCTCCAGAAATATGGAGAATATTTATAATGGAAGATACGAAGATATCTTATAATATCTAAGATAAAATGATGATGAAGAATATCATCTGAAAAGGTTTAGAATAAGGCGTAATGTGTTTGCTAACGGTTTCAGCAGACACGGAATCATTTGGATTCTTTGAAGGTAGGTTCAGTCCTTGTGATCTATCCACAGCCTCTTTCATACTTTGCTCAATCCGTTTTTCAGTTCCAAACCTTCTCTTTTTCTGAGCTTTACCAACACACTGTACTTTATCATCAAACTTCTGACTGTTAAGGTCATTTACAATTTTTGTTGCTTTATCAGCATTTCAAGAATTAGTTCGTAGTTCAGGGTGTTTTTCAGAAAATTCACATTCGAAGTCTGTAAGTATTGGAGATAGACGTTATATGTACATATATAACTATTGAAGTAGAAACGATGCGAGATTTCAAAATACTGATTGCGGATTCCCGATAATTGGTATAGCAATTCTTGTTTCAAGATACGGATGGGTATGTGATGGGATTTCATGAATAATACAGATATTTTTTTCAGAAAGACTAATCCGAAGTTGCTGGTACATCTGCTGATAATATAGTGGAATATAAAAGGTTCCCCGGTAACAAAAGGGTAATCGTATATATCAGGATTATAATAAGGTTACTCCGGATGGAAAGTCGAAATTGTCATGCTGGAGCTGTGACAGAACTGTCTACTTTGAAAAAGAATCGTAAGGTTGTTTTTGCTAATAAATGATAAAGAATTCGACGCGGTACGTGTTAAACTATGACTTTGGGTTCGAGAGTTTTTCAGGTGCATAACTATATGCATAAATCTTTTCTTCCATAGATGAAGTGCGGTTGGTTCAACCTCTCGATTGAGGTATTTTCAAGAATCATGAAAGGTTTGAACGTGGGTTGTAATCGTCAAGATACAAATGAGGTTGAAGATGAAATCAAGTGGCAAACTTGAAGAAGTGTTTAGTTTCATATGTTATAATCAATATTTTAAATTCATTTTTAATTGTCAAATGTTGATAGTCCAATAATCGGTTTATATATATATAATCTTAGAATTATCCCACGACGTATTGTATACGTATTGTCTTTGCATCAACCCAGAGACGTATTGTATACGTATTGTCTTAGAATTTACTAAGACGTATTGTGTATGTATTGTCTTAGGATTTATCAAAACATATTGTATACTTATTGTGTTAGGATGTACCAAGAATATTATTATACATATATACAATTACCTTTGTATACGTGTCCTGATATTTAAAGTGCGTAAAATAAATAACAGAAATTAAATGACGATAAATAAAATTGCAAGAATATAAATTACGATAATTAAATTGCGGTAAATAAAATGTAACCAGTTAGCTAGGAACAGTTAGCTAGGAACAGTTAGCGTGGATTCTTAATAAAATTCTTTATAATTAATTTATTTGTTTCTAACAAATTTTATTTTGTCCAATGTTTTCTTCATTATGCCACTTGTTGGATTCTGATAGGTCAAAATCCAAATATGAAATTGAATGAAAATGGTTATTTTGTGGTGAACAGATTCATATATCGGTGAATGTAAACAGGATAATAGATGATCATTGAATCAGATTTGAAGAATGTACAGTGTAACTTATTAATGTGAAATCTAAATATTCCTCGGGTATTACCTACCCGTTAAAATATTTTCACCATTAACAGTTTGTACAAAAGAGTGTTTAATTACAATCTTTATGAAAATATACATACATATATATTTTCTTCAGATGTAATCATAGATTTAATGAGTCAATAAGATATTAAACTCATTCGATTTATCGTTAGTACTAGATTACATAATCTCCAAAACTTTAGAAATTACATAATCGCCATGTCGAGCGAAGATAGTCGATGTAGAACGATATGTAGAACGAAGATAAAGTAGATAGAATGATACGTAGAACGATGATTATGCTCGAGGTACAAAATGAGATGTTGAGGTATGTGATGTTGAAACTTGGGTTGTTGGTGGTACTGTTGGTGCCGGTGTTATTGGTGAAGCTGGTAAGTTTTGTACCATATTCTCTAAATTAATTACTCGAGCGCGAAGTTCGTTGACTTCTTCTATTATTCCGGGATGATTGTCGGTTGGAACAAGCGGATGAATAAGGTTTAGAATCTGAGTTGTGATATAGTCGTGGCGAGATACTCTGGAAATGAGAGAGAAAATGGTGTTTTGAACAGGTTTGTCGGTAAGTGCTTCAGGTTCTTCACCCAGAGGTGAATTCGGTTTGTGGAAGGGATCACCTTCTTCTTTCCTCCAATGATTAAGTAGGCTACGAACCTATCAGATGAATTGGGGATGGCTGATTGGTTGATTCATTATAGTGACACTGCTTTCGGAGCCTAGGTGAAACTCCATATCGGAATCCGAGGGATTTGAACTAGTTGTGAGTTCCATTTGGTACGGTTAGATAAAGGGTTTTCGATATGTAATGATCTTCGGATATCAGATGATATTCTAATTACATAGAATTTCTACATTTAGTACAGAAGATCCCGTAGGTTACGGAGGGAATTTTTGGAAACGTGTCAGACAAAGTTTAATGTATTGGGATATGAATTCGTCTGTACACTGTCTATGCGATAATTGCAATAAGACATATTGAGACTGAATATGATAAGTAGATATTTTTCGACAAATGGTGGTAAGCAAAAACTTTTAACATGCAGACCAGGTTCAAGTCTAGACTCATTAATATAACCTAACAACTACTAGGTCGAAGTCCAGACTCATTAATGCATCCTAACAACTCCTAGTTAGACACACTAATGCAAGACCTGGTTCGCTACGACCACCGCTCTGATACCAACTCTAATAACCCATCCTAATCCATCCGAACGAAGTCCATATCGATTATAAATGAATCACAATAGTTGGTTACATCGCGAGGTACTTGACCTCTATATGATACATTTCACAAACATTGCGTTCATTCTTAAAGAACAACCCTTCATTACATCAAAAGTTGACATGTATGCCTACCATTTCATAATATCAACACTATAAATGATCTAATCTGTCATTTACTTAATAATAATCTCTAATGAACTTCAACGACTCAAATGCAACGTCTTTTTGAAATATGGCATGAATGGTCCCCAAGTAATATCCTTAATATGAGCTAATGCACAGCGAAAGATTTCTTTAATTCCTGAGAATAAACATGCTTTTAAACGTCAACATAAAGTTGATGAGATATAGGTTTGATGCTAGCAACGTTATAACTATGGACCACAAGATTTCATATTCATAAACATAATACACTCGTAAGTGTATTTAAAGCATTCTAAGTGGTTGAGCACTTGGTAACCATACTTAACTATTAATCAACGTCGCATATTCCCTTTATTATGAAATCTCACTACACTGTACCAAGTGTAGCCTACAAAACGAAGTACTGTGCAACCGTTGAATACTAGTCGTCCAGTCCGGTTGGGGTTGTCAGGCCCGATAGATCTATCAACAGGATTCGCGTTTACAATACCCATGTAAATAGTAGTTACCAAGCTACACGGAAGTATGCCAGTGGTACAACTCAATGTAGACTGTATTTTTAATCACTTGTGTCCATAATGTAAATCGTAAAATGCATGTATTCTCATCCCGAAATATTTAGAGTTTAAAAATGGGACTATATACTCACCATACTGTATTTTGTAGTAAAAATACATATAACATCATTGAACAGGTATAAGGTTGGCCTCGGATTCACGAACCTATATCATTTGTATATTTATTAATATACATAATTGCAATCGAACATATATATAAATTTATTAATTATGTTTTTTTTATATTAATAATATATTTTGAATTTTGATATTAGTAATATACTTTATATTTTTATTTTCTATCTTGTTAATAAATAATTAATATTTATGTTTAACTTTTAAAAGTAAGTTATTAATATTAATATTTCAAATACTTATTGAACTATTTTAATTAACTAATTATTGATAATTGATATAAATATAATACATATTATTTAATAACTAATATTTATTTGGTAAAATAATAATAATAATAAATAAAGATTTTGTATTATTTTGTAATAATAATAATAATCATATTAATAATGATAATGATAATAATGATAAGAATAATAATAATGATAGTTTAAAAATAATAATAATAATAATATTTGTGATAATAATAATGTTAATAATAATAATAATAATAATAATAATAATAATAATAATAATAATAATAATAATAATAATAATAATAATAATAATAATAATAATAATAATAATAATAATAATAATAATAATAATAATAATAATAATAATAATAATAAGATAAAATACTAAAATTACTACCTCACAAAATAGGCCTTCAAAAAATAAACGCCACCAGCGGGTCTCGAACCCAAGACCTCTCGATAACTGATAACAACTTAGACCATTCCTCCATCTTTGTCTTTCTGGAATTAATCCAAACCAATTAACTATATACCCGTATAATATAACCTCTTCATCTTCTTTCAAAACAACAATCGGCCAAACTCAAAACCAAATCATAACTTCGAATTACGTAAATGATTTAGGACTAAATTAATTTATAAATAACTTGAGTTGATTAATTTAGTTGAATAAAACAAAAATAAAAAAAACAGTGCAGTAGCTGCGTCGGTTCAAAGAAGAAAAAAAAATTAATCTTGATTTCGAGAATGTTTTGGACTATTGTTACAACACGAAATAAGTTTCAAATCACTCCTAAAATTTGTTGGAATCGTCAATTTAACTAAAAACATTGAAACGCTTACGAATTTCACGATGAACATGAACTTTGACTTTTAAAAAAATAAACTTTGACTCGATAATTCGAAGTACTAAAGCATCTGCAACAATGGATGGGGCTTGTTGGGCCCAATAGATCTATCTTTAGGATTCGCGTCAATTAGGGGCCAGTTCCCTAATTCTTAGGCTACCAAACAAAAAGAGGCATATTCGATTTCGATCATTCAACCATAGAATGTAGTTTCACGTACTTGTGTCTATTTTGTAAAACATTTATAAAACTGCATGTATTCTCATCCCAAAAATATTAGATTTTTAAAAAGTGGGACTATAACTCACTTTCACGGATTTTCACTTCGTCGAAAAAATAAGACTTGGCCACGTGTCAATTCACGAACCTATAACAAATATATATATATATATATATATATATATATATATATATATATATATATATATATATATATATATATATATATATATATATATATATATATATATATATATATATATATATATATATATATATATATATATATATATATATATATATATATATATATATATATATATATATATATATATATATCAAAGTATGATCGAAATATATTCACAACATATTTTATTACATTTTAATGATTTAAGTTTGTTAAGTTAACAGTCCAACGTTAGTAGTCCACAATTAGTTGTCCACAGCATGTAGTACAGAAATAAATCAATATATATTATCTCAAATCAATCCATGACCCAGTGTACACAAGTCTTGGACTCGATCATAACTTAAAGTATATATATTATTTTGGAATCAACCTCAACACTGTATAGCTAACTCGAGCATTACCGCATATAGAGTGTCTATGGTTATTCCAAATAATATATATAGATGACATCGATATAATATGTCAAAATATTGTATATGTGTCTATGGTCTATCAAGATTACATAATATATGTTAGAATACATGTATAATACAATATAAGTTAGTTAAGTTATGGTTAGTATAGATTTGTTATAAAGTTTCACGTAGCTAAAACAAGCAAAAATATCCAATTTTGTTTTACCCATAATTTCTTCGTTTCAAATCCGTTTTGAGTGAATCAAGTTGCTATGGTTTCATAATGAACTGAAATTTATGAAACTAAACAGAAAAAGTATAAGTTTATAGTTAGAAATACAAGGTACAAGTCATTTTTGTAAGAGGTAGTCATTTCAGTCGAAAAAACGACGTCTTGATGACCATTTTGAAAAACATACTACCACTTTGAGTTTAACCATGATTTTTGGATATAGTCTCATGTTCATAAGAAAAATTATTTTCCCAGAAGAACAACTTTTAAATCAAAGTTTATCATAGTTTTTAATTATCTAACCCAAAACAGCCCCCGGTTTTACTACGACGGCGTATGTCCGGTTTTACGGTGTTCTTCGTGTTTCCAAGTTTTAAATCATTAAGTTAGCATATCATATAGATATAGAACATGTGTTTAGTTGATTTTAAAAGTTAAGTTAGAAGGATTAACTTTGCTTGCGAACAAGTTTAGAATTAACTAAACTATGTTCTAGTGATTACAAGTTTAAATCTTTGAATAAGATTTATATGTATATGAATCGAATGATGTTATGAACATCATTACTACCTCAAGTATAGTAGGTAAACCTACTGAAAGTGACAAGAAATGATCTAGCTTCAAAGGATCTTGGATGGCTTGAAAGTTCTTGAAGTAGAATCATGACATGAAAACAAATTCAAATAAGATTTCTACTCGAATTAAGATTGTTATAGTTATAGAAATTGAATCAAAGTTTGAATATGAGTATTACCTTAAATTAGAGAGATAACCTACTATAAATAACAAAGGTTTCTTGATCTTGGAAGATTACTTGGAATGGATTAGAAAGCTTGGAAGTAAACTAGTAAACTTGAAAGTATTCTTGATTTTATGAAACTAGAACTTATAGAATTTATGAAGAACACTTAGAACTTGAAGATAGAACTTGAGAGAGATCAATTAGATGAACAAAATTGAAGAATGAAAGTGTTTGTATGTGTTTTTGGTCGTGACTCATGGATTAAATATAAAGGATATGTAAGTTTGTTTTCTTGTAAATAATTCATGAATGATTTATAATATTTTTGTAATTTTGCTAAATAATTCATACTAGATTACAAAGAATGGTTCCCACATGTTTGATGACTCATTAAGGCTGCTAAGGAGCTAATCATTGAGTGTATATACCAATAGTATATACAACTAGAAGCTGGGTATTGTACGAGTACGAGTACCGAACGAATACGAGTAGAATTCTTGATGAAAATGTATGAGAATGCAATTGTAATCAATTTTGTTAAGTACAAGTATTTTGATATGTGTCTTGAAGTCTTCCAAAAGTGTATTAATACATCTTAATACACTACATGTATATACATTTTAACTGAGTCGTTAAGTCATCGTTAGTCGTTACATGTAAGTGTTGTTTCGAAACCTTTAAGTTAACGATCTTGTTAACTGTAATTAATCCATTGTTATGATACTTAAATTAGATGTTAAATTGTTATGTTAACATAATAACATGGTGTATGAATATATCTTAATATCATATATATATATATGTTAAAATACTATTACAACGATAATCGTTACATATATATATTGTTTAGAAATTCTTAAGTTAGTAGTCTCATCTTACTTGTGTAGTTCATTGTTAATACACTTAATGATATAATTAATTATCATTTTATTATGTTAAACATAGTGTGTTCATATCATAATACAATACATATGTATTTATTTTAATTAAAACGTTGTTATAACGATAATCGTTATATATATAGTTTCGAGTTTCTTAATTCAATAGTCTCATTTTCATGTATGTAACTCATTGTTAATATACTTAATGAGATACTTACTTATATATATATATATATATATATATATATATATATATATATATATATATATATATATATATATATATATCATTATGTAGTTTTTACAAATTTTTAACGTTCGTGAATCGCCGGTCAACTTGAGTGGTCATTTGTCTACATGAAACTTATTTCAATTAATCAAGTCTTAGCAAGTTCGATTACTTAACATGTTGGAAATATTTAATCATATAGATATTAATTTCATTTAATATATAATCATGGAAAAGTTCGGGTCACTACAGTACCTACCCGTTAAATAAATTTCGTCCCGAAATTTTAAGCGGTTGGAGGTGTTGATGCATCATCTGGAAATAAGTTCGGGTATTTCTTCTTCATCTGATATTCACATTCCCAGGTGAACTCGGGTCCTCTACGAGCATTCCATCAAACTTTAACGATTGGTATTTTATTTTACTTAAGTCTTTTAACCTCACGATCCATTATTTCGACGGGTTCTTCAATGAATTGAAGTTTTTCATTGATCTGGATTTCGTATAAAGGAATAGTGAGTTCTTCTTTGGCTAAGCATTTCTTCAGATTCGAGACGTGAAATGTATTATGGATGCTGGCTAATTGTTGAGGTAATTCAAGTCGATAAGCTACCGGTCTAACACGGTCAATAACCTTGAATGGCCCAATGTATCTCGGATTTAGTTTTTCTCGTTTTCCAAAACGAACAACACCTTTCCAAGGTGATACCTTAAGCATGACCATGTCACCAATTTCAAATTCTATATCTTTTCTTTTACTGTCCGCGTAGCTCTTTTGTTGACTTTGGGCGGTTTTCAACCGTTGTTGAATATGAATGATTTTCTCGGTAGTTTCTTGGATAATTTGTGGACCCGTAATCTATCTATCCCCCACCTCGTTCCAACAAATCGGATACCTGCACTTTCTACCATAAAGTGCCTCAAATGGTGCCATCTCAATACTCGAGTGGTAATTGTTGTTGTAGGAAAACTCTGCTAACGGTAGATGTCAATCTCAACTATTTCCAAAATCAATAACACATGCTCGTAGCATGTCCTCAAGTGTCTGTATCATCCTTTCACTCTGTCCATCAGTTTGTGGATGATAGGCAGTACTCATGTCTAGACGAGTCCCCAATGCTTGTTGCAACGTCCGCCAGAACCTTGAAACAAATCTGCCATCCCTATCAGAGATAATAGAGGCTGTTATTCTGTGTCTGGAGACGACTTCCTTTAAGTATAGCCGTGTTAACTTTTCCATTTTGCCATCTTCTCTCATTGGTAGAAAGTGTGCTGACTTAGTGAGACGATCGACTATTACCCAAATTGTAACATAACCACTTGCAGTCCTCGTTAATTTAGTAATGAAATCCATGGTAATGTTTTCTCATTTCCATTCTGGGATTTCTGGTTGTTGAAGTAGACCTGATGGTTTCTGATGTTCAGCTTTAACTTTAGAACAAGTTAAGCATTCTCCTACATATGTAGCAATATCAACTTTCATACCCGGCCACCAAAAATGTTTCTTGAGATCTTGGTACATCTTCCCCGCTCCGGGATGTATTGAGTATCTGGTTTTATGTGCTTCCCTAAGTACCATTTCTCTCACATCTCCAAACTTTAGTACCCAAATTCTTTCAGCCCTATACCGGGTTCCGTCTTCCCGAATATTAAGATGTTTCTCCGATCCTTTGGGTATTTCATTCTTCAAATTTCCCTCTTTTAAAACTCCCTGTTGCGCCTCCTTTATTTGAGTAGTAAGGTTAGTACGAATAATTATATTCATAGCTTTTACCCGCATAGGTTCTCTGTCCTTTCTACTCTAAGCGTTGGCTACCACATTCGCCTTCCCGGGGTGGTAACGAATCTCAAAATCATAATCATTCAACAACTCAATCCACCTACGCTGCCTCATGTTCAGTTGTTTCTGATCAAATATATGTTGGAGACTTTTGTGGTCGGTATATATAATACTTTTGACCCCATATAAATAATACCTCCATGTCTTTAATGCAAAAACAATAACGCCTAATTCCAAATCGTTAGTCGTATAATTTTGCTCGTGAATCTTCAATTGTCTGGACGCATAAGCAATTACCTTCATTCGTTGCATTAATACACAACCGAGACCTTGCTTTGAGGCGTCACAATATATCATAAAATCATCATTCCCTTCAGGCAATGACAATATAGGTGCCGTAGTTAACTTTTTCTTCAACAATTGAAACGCTTTTTCTTGATCATCCTTCCATTCAAATTTCTTCCCTTTATGCGTTAATGCAGTCAAGGATTTTGCTATTTTGGAAAAATCTTGGATGAATCTTATGTAGTAACCAGCCAATCCTAAAAATTGACGTATATGCTTCGGAGTTTTCGAGGTTTCCCGGTTTTCAACGGTTTCAATCTTTGCCGGATCAACCTGAATACCTTCTTTGTTCAATACATGACCGAGGAATTGAACTTCTTCCAACCAAAATGCACACTTTGAAAACTTAGGGTACAGTTTTTCCTTCCTCAATAATTCCAGCACTTTTCTCAAATGTTCTTCCTGCTCTTGATCATTCTTTGAGTAAATAAGTATGTCATCGATGAAAACAATGACAAACTTGTCAAGATATGGTCCACACACTCGGTTCATGAGATCCATGAACACAGCTGGTGCGTTAGTCAAACCAAACGGCATAACCATAAACTCGTAATGACCATAACGCGTTCTGAAGGCAGTTTTTGGAATATCATCCTCCTTCACCCTCATTTGATGATACCCAGAACGTAAATCGATCTTCGAATAAACCGACGAGCCTTGTAGTTGATCAAATAAGTCGTCGATTCTCGGTAGTGGGTAACGGTTCTTGATGGTAACTTTGTTCAACTCTCGGTAGTTGATACACAACCTGAATGTACCATCCTTCTTTTTGACAAACAAAACAGGAGCTCCCCATGGTGATGTGCTTGGTCGAATGAAACCACGCTCCAAAAGTTCTTGTAATTGACTATGTAATTCCTTCATTTCACTGGGTGCGAGTCTGTAAGGAGCACGAGCTATTGGTGCAGCTCCCGGTACAAGATCTATTTGAAATTCAACAGATCGGTGTGGAGATAATCCCGATAATTCTTTCGGAAATACGTCGGGAAAATCTTTTGCGACGGGAACATCATTGATGTTCTTTTCTTCGGAATTGACTTTCTCGACGTGTGCTAGAATGGCATAGCAACCTTTTCTTATTAGCTTTTGCGCCTTCAGGTTACTAATAAGATTTAACTTCGCGTTGCTCTTTTCTCCGTACACCATTAATGGTTTTCTCTTTTCGCGCATAATGCGAATCGCATTTTTGTAACAAACGATCTCTGCTTTCAACGCTTTCAACCAGTCCATGCCAATTATCACATCAAAACTCCCTAACTCTACTGGTATCAAATCAATCTTAAACGTTTCGCTAACCAATTTAATTTCTCGATTCCGACATATATTATCTGCTGTAATTAATTTACCGTTTGCTAATTTGAGTAAAAATCTACCCATATAGCTTCTATCCGCACCCGAATCAAATAAAACATAAGAAGATTTATTGTCAATAAGAAACATACCCGTAACAAGCTCCGGGTCTTCCTGCACTTCTGCCGTATTAATATTGAAAACTCTTCCGCGGCCGTGCCCATTAGTATTCTCCTGATTCGGTCAATTTCTATTAATGTGGCCCGGTTTTCCACATCCAAAAAAACTACGGCGGCATTATTTGTTTTGACATTATTTGTTCTTTTAATTCTGTTATTCATCGGTCCGTAGACCTCACACTTCATTACACCATGACCATTTCTTTTGCACTTGGTGCAAAATGTCGTGCAGAACCCATTCTTGTGGTACTCTTCACACCTTTGGCATGGCTGTTCCTGATTCTTGTTGTTATAGGAATTATTGTTGTTGCGGTTGTTATTGTTGTTGGGACGATTGTTGTAGTTATGGTTTTGGGACGTTTGTTGTAGTTGTTGTTGGAATTGCGATTGATGTTGCGGTTGTTGGGATGTTGTTGCGACTGATGTTGTGATTGTTGTTGTTGTTGTAATGGTGACTCTTGTCACTGTTTTCCTCTCACTTTCTCTTGACTTGTTTCATGTTAGCCTCTTCGGCCACCTGTTCTTTAATTCTCCCCTCAATCTGGTTTATGAGCTTGTGAGCCATTCGACTTGCCTTTTGTATGGAGGCGGGCTCGTGTGAACTCACATCTTCTTGAATCCTTTCTGGTAACCCTTTTACAAATGCGTCGATCTTCTCTTCTTCATCTTCGAACACTCTTGGACACAATAGGCACAATTCCTTAAATCGTCATTCGTATGTGGTAATATCGAATCCTTGCATTCGTAATCCTCTAAGCTCTACCTTGAGCTTATTGACCTCGTTTCTAGGGCGATAATGTTCATTCATCTGGTGTTTGAATGCTGACCACGGTAGCGCGTAAGCAGCATCTTGTCCCACCTGATCGAGATAGGTATTCCACCATGTTAACGCAGTACCTGTGAAGGTATGCGTGGCGTACTTTACCCTATCTTCTTCCGTACATTTACTTATGGCAAACACCGATTCAACCTTCTCGGTCCACCGTTTTAATCCGATTGGACCCTCGGTTCCATCGAATTCCTGAGGTTTACATGCAGTGAATTCTTTGTAGGAGCATCCTATACGAGTTCTTGTGGCGTTAGTTCCATTGCTGGATTCTAAGTTATTGTTGTTTTGCATCGCAGCCTGTACTGCGACTATGTTTGTTGCAAGGAAAATACGGAAGTCTTCCTCACTCATGTTCAAGTTCTGACGAGTAGTCGGTGCTATTTCCTTCAAAAATAGCCAAAAGAATTAAGTTAATCATATAGAATATTAAGAGTAGTCAATAGTATTTCGTAGCATAATATGAACTTATTTATAAAAGCTTTTTCTTCATATTAGCGTTTTATAATTTTTCATTCGGGTAGTACCTACGTGTTAAGTTCATACTTAGTAGCTAATATACAATTAAACTACTACAATTCTATATGAAAAACTGATTACAATAATATTTCGCGTTCAAACTTTTATACAATATTTTACAAACTTACAATACCGTTATACTACATATAGCATGAAATATAGCACACACTAACTTTGATACAAGGCAGTTGTGAAGTCAATTCTAGTTAAGCGCAAGTCGTTCAACAAAGGCAATAAGGACACGTAATTCGTAGGTCCAGAAACAAGTCATGCATTCGGGTTTTACTAGTATTATTTCTCATCCTTGGTCTTGTGGAAAATAACCGTTGTGGTCGTTGGCAAGACAGCATGTTGTAACATCGTCAAAAGGACGAGGGTTACGTAATGCCCAACAGCCCCGTAACAATCTAAAAACCTTGTCTCTCACTCTAACTACTGAATCTGTCACTTGTGGGAATGTTTTATTTAACAGTTGCAATCCGATGTTCTTTTTCTCAATTTGGTGAGAAGCGAACATCACTAACCCGTAAACATAACATGCTTCTTTAAGTTGTATGTTGGAAGCTCTTTCTAAAGAACAAAGTCCTATGTTGGGATATGTGGAGTCAAAATAGGCTCTCAACCCGTAGCATAAAATTGCATTTGGGTTCCCCGCACTTAATGCCTTAAAGAAAACACGGCGTAACTTAAGGTCTCCCCAATGTGATATACCCCATCTCTCAAAGGAAAGCCTTTTATAAACTAATGCATGCCTAGAAAGTCTTTCAAATGTTCGACACACTAATTTCGCCATAAATAATTGTGCCGATGAATTCTGACCGACTGTGGACAAGATTTCATCAATCATATCCCCTGGTAGGTCTTATAAAATACTCGGTTGTCTATCCTTAACATTCATTTTGTGTTTTATACTGTAAAATAGACGAGGATTAGATTCGTAAAAGATAATTAACAAACAATACAAGCAATTTTTACATATATCATAAAAGTACAAGCACACTACAATACATATATTACACAGCATGATTACAACTCTTTATTCCGACTCACTTTTTTCTTCCTCTTCGGACTCGTTTCGTTTTGCTAATTTCCTAGGGATACATGGTGCTCCTCTAATACGAGCCGTCATTTTCACAAATGGTTTAGAAAAACCTGGTGGCTTAGATGTTCCCGGGTTATAGTTAAAATTTAATCAATAGGGTGTTTACGATACACCCCATCAGGGTACTTCATGTTAACATAAAGTTCATCGGGGTTGGAATAAGGTTTCTCTATTTTGATGTCTTTTCTCTTATTATTTTCTTTTGCTTTCTTAAATTGGGTCGGGGTAATTTTTATAACATCATCGGAATCCTCATCGGGATCTGATTCATCAGAAAATTGGTAATTTTCCCAATATTTTTCCTCCTCCGCGGAGACACCACAAACCATTTTTAACTTTGGACCATTTATTGATATTTTCTTTTATTTAATCATTTTTCTATAGTTATAAATATTTCTTCCTCCGGAACCTCTTCTTCTTCCGGTTCCTCTTCTTCTGGTTCCTCTTCTTCCGGTTCATCTTCTTCCAGTTCCTCTTCTTTCGGTTCCTCTTCGGGAATTTGTAAATCTTCCCAAAATATATTCGACTCTTCATTGCTATTAGGTGAGTCGATGAGATTGGTACTGGAAGTAGACATCTATCACACATTAACTAACACATTAGTAATATACCACATAATTTTTACATGTAAAAATATATAATTTCCAACAAAGTGTTAAGCAATCATTTTTAAGGAAAACACGGTCGAAGTCCAGACTCACTAATGCATCCTAGCAAACTTGGTTAGACACACTAATGCAAATTTCTGGTTCTCTAAGACCAATGCTCGGATACCAACTAAAATCACACATTCATATCGATTATAAACGTTTCATATTAATTGATTTCGTTGCGAGGTTTTGACCTCTATATGAGACGTTTTTCAAACACTGCATTCGATTTTAAAAACAAACCATAACCTTTATTTTGTTGATAAAGGTTTATAAACATAACGTAGATTATCAAGTAATGATAATCTAAAATATAACGTTTTACACACGACCATTACATAATGGTTTACAATAATATTACACATCGATTTAATTCTCCGAATGCAGTTTTTAAACAATATTATACAAGCATGCAGACTCCAATTCTTGTCTTTATTTAGCATGCAACAACGGAAGCTCGTAACAATCACCTGAGAATAAACATGCTTAAAACGTTAACAAAAATGTTGGTGAGTTATAGGTTTAATCTATATATTTATCAAATCGTAATAATAGACCACAAGATTTCATATTTCCATTTCTTATAAACAACATGCATGCATATAGCAATCTGCATAAAAATCATTCATATGGTGAACACCTGGTAACCGACATTAACAAGATGCATATAGAATATCCCCATCATTCCGGGACATCCTTCGGACATGACAATTTCGAAGTACTAAAGCATCTGCAACAATGGATGGGGCTTGTTGGGCCCAATAGATCTATCTTTAGGATTCGCGTCAATTAGGGGCCAGTTCCCTAATTCTTAGGCTACCAAGCAAAAAGAGGCATATTCGATTTCGATCATTCAACCATAGAATGTAGTTTCACGTACTTGTGTCTATTTTGTAAAACATTTATAAAACTGCATGTATTCTCATCCCAAAAATATTAGATTTTTAAAAAGTGGGACTATAACTCACTTTCACGGATTTTCACTTCGTCGAAAAAATAAGACTTGGCCACGTGTCGATTCACGAACCTATAACAATATATATATATATATATATATATATATATATATATATATATATATATATATATATATATATATATATATATATATATATATATCAAAGTATGATCGAAATATATTCACAACATATTTTATTACGTTTTAATGATTTAAGTTTGTTAAGTTAACAGTCCAACGTTAGTAGTCTACAATTAGTTGTCCACAGCATGTAGTACAGAAATAAATCAATATATATTATCTCAAATCAATCCACGACCCAGTGTATACAAGTCTCGGACTCGATCATAACTTAAAGTATATATATTATTTTAGAATCAACCTCAACCCTGTATAGCTAACTCGAGCATTACCGCATATAGAGTGTCTATGGTTATTCCAAATAATATATATAGATGACATCGATATGATATGTCAAAATATTGTATATGTGTCTATGGTCTATCAAGATTACATAATATATGTTAGAATACATGTATAATACAATATAAGTTAGTTAAGTTATGGTTAGTATAGATTTGTTATAAAGTTTCACGTAGCTAAAACAAGCAAAAATATCCAATTTTGTTTTACCCATAATTTCTTCGTTTCAAATCCGTTTTGAGTGAATCAAGTTGCTATGGTTTCATAATGAACTGAAATTTATGAAACTAAACAGAAAAAGTATAAGTTTATAGTCAGAAATACAAGGTACAAGTCATTTTTGTAAGAGGTAGTCATTTCAGTCGAAAAAACGACGTCTTGATGACCATTTTGAAAAACATACTACCACTTTGAGTTTAACCATGATTTTTGGATATAGTCTCATATTCATAAGAAAAATCATTTTCCCAGAATAAAAACTTTTAAATCAAAGTTTATCATAGTTTTTAATTATCTAACCCAAAACAGCCCCCGGTTTTACTACGACGGCGTATGTCCGGTTTTACGGTGTTCTTCGTGTTTCTAAGTTTTAAATCATTAAGTTAGCATATCATATAGATATAGAACATGTGTTTAGTTGATTTTAAAAGTTAAGTTAGAAGGATTAACTTTGTTTGCGAACAAGTTTAGAATTAACTAAACTATGTTCTAGTGATTACAAGTTTAAATCTTTGAATAAGATAGTTATATGTATATGAATCGAATGATGTTATGAACATCATTACTACCTCAATTGTAGTAGGTAAACCTACTGAAAGTGACAAGAAATGATCTAGCTTCAAAGGATCTTGGATGGCTTGAAAGTTCTTGAAGTAGAATCATGACACGAAAACAAATTCAAATAAGATTTCTACTCGAATTAAGATTGTTATAGTTATAGAAATTGAATCAAAGTTTGAATATGAGTATTACCTTGAATTAGAGAGATAACCTACTGTAAATAAAAAAGGTTTCTTGATCTTGGAAGATTACTTGGAATGGATTAGAAAGCTTGGAAGTAAACTAGTAAACTTGAAAGTATTCTTGATTTTATGAAACTAGAACTTATAGAATTCATGAAGAACACTTAGAACTTGAAGATAGAACTTGAGAGAGATCAATTAGATGAAAAAAATTGAAGAATGACAGTGTTTGTATGTGTTTTTGGTCGTGACTCATGGATTAAATATAAAGGATATGTAAGTTTGTTTTCTTGTAAATAATTCATGAATGATTTATAATATTTTTGTAATTTTGCTAAATAATTCATACTAGATTACAAAGAATGGTTCCCACATGTTTTATGACTCATTAAGGCTGCTAAGGAGCAGATCATTGAGTGTATATACCAATAGTATATACAACTATAAGCTGGGTATTGTACGAGTACGAGTACCGAACGAATACGAGTAGAATTCTTGATGAAAATGTATGAGAATGCAATTGTAACCAATTTTGTTAAGTATAAGTATTTTGATATGTGTCTTGAAGTCTTCCAAAAGTGTATTAATACATCTTAATACACTACATGTATATACATTTTAACTGAGTCGTTAAGTCATCGTTAGTCGTTACATGTAAGTGTTGTTTCGAAACCTTTAAGTTAACGATCTTGTTAACTGTAATTAATCCATTGTTATGATACTTAAATTAGATGTTAAATTGTTATGTTAACATAATAACATGGTGTATGAATATATCTTAATATCATATATATATATATGTTAAAATACTATTACAACGATAATCGTTACATATATATATTGTTTAGAAATTCTTAAGTTAGTAGTCTCATCTTACTTGTGTAGTTCATTGTTAATACACTTAATGATATAATTAATTATCATTTTATTATGTTAAACATAGTGTGTTCATATCATAATACAATACATATGTATTTATTTTAATTAAAACGTTGTTATAACGATAATCGTTATATATATAGTTTCGAGTTTCTTAATTCAATAGTCTCATTTTCATGTATGTAACTCATTGTTACAAGTATGTATCGCAAAGAAGTATTCTGAGTAAAAAATTCTACAATTAATGAGAGTTAAAAACAATAACCTTTTTTTGCTGCAATTCAATCACTGTTTGCAGTGTCAACCCTTGTATTGTTGAATTCTTATTTTGTACACCATTGCTTGGAGCCATTTTCATAACAGGCCATTGAACATACGTCCCTACCACATCTTTGAAAAACTCCTTCATTGAATCTTTATTAATGCCTTTAAGCGGTATTGGAAGCCTCAAGGACTCGCAACTCTTAGCGAATACTTGTATTTTAACCTTCATGTAAGAAGGTACAACTTTTTCACCATCTACTTCTGTATCTTCATTGGTTGGGTATACTATACCCTTAGCACACAGAATATGGTCTATACGATCATGGTGAAATAACATGATTTCAACCGGCTCCTATAAACATTAGCAAGACATGAAATGTAGTTAATAGTTTATATGTCAATTGAAGTAATCAAAAAGTTATCAGTTACTAACTTACTATACCTTTGTGTTTTTGCATTTTTAAAAGCGCTTCGTATTTCACCCGATCCCTCGAATCACGAATCCATTGGTTTTGAATGGCTAGTCCCTCCACGTTCGTCTGTTTCACCACCCTTATGTGTTGTTCCACCTCTCTCCATTGTTCCTCCTCTCTCCGCTGTTCCTCTTCCCTCCGCTGTTCCTCCACCTATCTCCGTTGTTCCTCCTCTCTTCGATGTTCCTCCTCTCTCCGTTGTTCCTCAACTATCCTCCGTTCCTCCTCTCTCAGTTGTTGTTCAATTACTTGATTTTCATCAACTACCTTATCATTCCCCATCACCTGCTTGTCTACTACTTCGTCGTCAATTAGTGTCATCTCTATCTCCGGGTCAGCATATCCGGAGTTTTCTCTTCTTTTATTCTCTTTTATACTATTTCCTTTATTTCACCCACTGTATATACTTTCTCTCCCTTTTGTTTTTTACGTAGTCGGACTGTGCTATACCCTAACATGCTACTAACACCCCTAGTTCTACCACCATGTTCTTTCCCTACATGTTCTAACATGGCATCCCCACCCTCTTTATCCGTCCTAAGCTGGAAAAAAAAAACTGTTATACAAAATATTTTAATACTTAATTATAATCATATAATGGCAAACTAAATTATAATACAATTTTATTTATGAGCGTCGAATTTGTTTCGAGACATTTCCTCTTCCCTTCTTTATCTGGCTTCATCCTACCCAACACATAATTCCTCGTAGCGGGATTACTGATATCGTGGTACATTGTATGCTTGTTAGGATCATCTTTTTCCAGCTCCCACCTTTTTTTGTGGCTACGATATCCTGACCGACCAACACGGGCATAATTTTCTTTCTTTTGTTTCAAAGCGTTTAACCGCCCTTGTGCTCGTAGTGCCTTTACATGTTACATAAGATTAGAGAACACATAAGTTATAGTACCACAATCTAACTCCAAAAATGATAAAAATCAAATTGAATAAAACTAACCAGTTTTTTCGATGTATTTTCAAGTTTACAAAAAGTTAACCATTTCTCTTGAGTAATGAAAAAATAATCTTCGGCTTCAACATATGGAAGTTTGCCGTCATCCATATATGTTCGTAACTTTTGCCTAAATCTCTTAAAAACTACGTTACAATGTTGAAGTGTTTTTATCTTTGCAAAATCGTCTTTAATAAAATGCGTATCCTACATGTAGAATTAAACTTAACTAGTGAATGTTGTTATACACATATAAATTAAAATCAGATACACAAAATTTTCGAATTTTATACCTTGATTTCCAACCATAAAGCATCTTTCTCCTTGGGCTCTATTAGCCTCCAGTCATCTACAAGATAATCCATCCTCCGCCTTGTTATAACACCTATATTACTCGAAAAAATCTTCTGGTGTTCTCCTATCGCTTCCCCGAAAATGTCAAACTCTACCTCAATCGGAACCACTAAAACTCTCAGTTTGTTAACACCTCTCTTGGTTGTGACCACCCAGAAAATTTCGACTAATTTTAGATCAAACTCTCGATACGATTTAATATTTTTGAGAAGATAAGCAAAGTTTGTAATGTTAAGTCACAAAAATTTTGAACTATTTTCATATATGCAATTAACCCTCGACCATTTCTCACGATTCACGAACCATTATTTGTAAATAAATGTGCATACATAAATATAAATATAAATATAAATATATGTGATTTTAAAATAAACAGTGATCCAAAAATGTGTTATATAAATTATAGACTTATTAAAAGTATATTTACGATCCAATTATTTAATTTTAACACTTTATATATTTTATCCAGGATCGAGCGCGGACAGTTGATTTAATTTTTATTTAATAATTAAGGACCTATTTTATACCATAATGACTTAAATAAATAAAGATAATTACAATAAAAATATAGGATTTTTCTTTGAACTTTTATCTGCCCCTGAATTAACAAGTACGAAATCCAGTCCGTAAATGATGACGGCTAATATTATCACACGTTTATATATTTATATTATATATTTCTTTTCTCGTTTGTCTGGACTCTATCCGTGAATTGAGTAAAGTCAGAATATTATTGAAAGTGTTAGTGTGTTTTACCAATTTCCTTTTTATGTTTCATGTCACCATCATAATATATCTAACATCTATTCTTTATATATACATGCATACGTTAACAGGACCAACATCTTGTAATATTACTATTACTAGTTGATTTTCTTACATGCATATATACTTGTACGTTGTTATTTTTTTTCCTTAACACCCACCACACAAGCTCATACTCTTCAAACCCATTGATCATCTCTACTAATTATATCTTCTTCTTCTTGCTTATGTAAAAACTACCATTAGAATCATCACTTTAATCAAACCACCAATTGACTTCACTTAAACCACCCATCGTTCTTCACAATTGTTTTGCATTGTTGTTGAATCGAAGCCCATTATTAGTTACCACTATCATTCTCGTGACCATCATTTTACAAAGCATCCAAACAATGATAGTCCAAAACACTTTAATAAAATGCTACCATCACAATCTATTCTTTATTTTTGTCTCCAAAACCAAAAACATACTTATTGTTTTATTCTAAACATGCACATCTATCTACAACAAGTTAAAGAATATTTAATAATTGATTCTTGTTTAATTATATAAGGAAGTGGGAAGAGGCCAAAGGAGATCAACATAACTTCAAATTATCATTCTCTACATTTGATGATTATCATCACAACTTGATTTCAGAAACGAGATAATAATTACACATACAAGATCATCCTCCACAACGAAAAACATTTTATAGGTTCATCATCTTAATTGTTCATCAAAACCACCACGACCTTCACCACCTTCACCATAAACCCACCACACTCGTATATGATCACCGAGAGTCACCAACTTGAAACACCACCGTGAACCCACAACAATCTCGCCACCTCTCTCCCTCTCATCTACCTCTCTCTTCTGTGTTGTAAACCGTCACCAAACGACCTAATTAAACTGCTGCCACAGCATTTTTATTTCCTATTTTTGTAACCAAGAACACCCACCATATTACAACAATCACCATCATCATCCTTAATAACTGCTACTGTGCTACTACGCTTTCTTTTCTGTTTTAAATTGAATCCCAACTCAAAGCCTAACGAAACAATGATGATGAAGTGGCTGTCTTTACAGCTGGTCACCACCGCCATTAACAATCGTCGAACAACTATCTGCAAGTTAATCCATCTTCCTATTCTATATTCGAAAAACCAAACACCAAGTAAGACCTTGCAACTATTACTGTTATGGTCCGTCTCCTTGTTGCAGCCGAAAAACTCCATCTTCGATCATCAAAGCTTCTTGCGAATATTTGTGTATCTATTTTTCTGTCGAACAATAAGACCATGAGTTTTCTGTTTCGATCAACCACAACCATCATCGTGAACTACTGTTGTTTCGTTTAATATGTTTCTGGAATAGAAAGATACAATTGTTAAACCCCCATCAAACCATCATCATCAATCCATCTGTTACTTCTGTTTCTGTTCAGTCGTAAACCACAGATGAAGACCATCGAAAAAACCTAACTGTTGTACCTATTCCTATTTTCTGTTTGCAGCCGAGTTGTTAAACTGCTGCTACTACTGCTCTACAAAGGGTGATGATTGATGATGACGATAACGATTATGATGATTATAAAGAGAAGAGAAGATGATGATGAACAAAAACATGGTAACGATGATGATAATGGTAATGTTGTGATAAGGATTGGTGATGAACGATCGACAATGATAAAGGTTTAGGATCGACCTGTTTTCTTTCTTCAACAAACCCCACACGTTTTCTTTTTAGGTATAAATATCATTATATATTAATATTAATATTATCTATATCTATATTATTATTATTAGATTTATTAAAATAGAATCGAAGGATTTTAAAGTTATGATTGCAATATATATCAGAAAATCAAGACAGCCCGCATGGTTAAACGCTATCATCCACTTTCTAGGTGACGCAGGTTCGATTCCAGGCGACAACATTTATTTTTCCTGAGTTTAATGATGCATATTACAGTAAAAATTATTATTTTTATTATTAATATAAGTATAAGTATTATTATTAAAATTAAATATTAACATAAATATAACTATAATGAAATATTATTATTAATAACATTAATATTATTATTAATATGTAATATTATTAAGTATTATAGTATTAAAGTATTATTATCAATATTATTGTTTTTATTGTAAAAACTATTACTAGTACAACTTTTTATTTATTTATTATTATTATTATTATTATTATTATTATTATTATTATTATTATTATTATTATTATTATTATTATTATTATTATTATTATTATTAGTAAAATTATCATTTTTATTAAAGGTATCATTACTTGTTGAATCCCCAAAATAATTAAGGATTTAATTATGACAAAACTGTAATTTATTTGCACTAAAATATTATGTGCAGCCAGCACAAGATTGTTTATATATAGACAACAGATATTGCTGTGTCGAGTGTAGTTTGCTGCTCAGTCTACCAGCACAAGGTAGACAGTGTTCTTCAATTAGCACAGGATGTGTACTCAGCAGTTCAAGAATATCAAGTGTCTCAACAATGAAGAACCAGCACAGCTGGAATGTAGCTTACTACACAAGACAGCTATGCTCCATTATAAGCATAGTAGTTTCTCGAGCGGTCTACATCAATTGTGCTATTCAACAGAAGTCAAAGACAAAGTTGAACAGAAAAGGACACGCGTCGACGACTGACAAGTGACCTTACAAGACCACGTGGGAATGCAGAAGTTTAACGCATGTGCAGACATGTGTTATACTTTGTCAGCACCTAGGGAACACAACATTCTATTTGTTTAATCAAATAGTGGTGCCAAACTGAATTGGGGTGTTTCTACAAATAGCTACCAAAGAGGAAAGAGGAGAGCATGCTCTCTGATACCAGTTGTTGGTCCCTTGATAACAACAAGAGTATTGTAGAGGGGGGTGAATACAATTTCTTTTAATTAACTTAACAGTTAAACACGATTAGTATTCAAACATGTAAATTAAATAGAGTTACAGGTAATTTTCAACGGTTATTCTTTATTGATTGACCCTTCCAGAACACATCCTTGGATGGGTTCCCAAAAAGAACTAATCTCTTAGCTACTGTGCAGGGCATTCAAAACAACCAAATCTGGTATCTCGATAGTGGTTGTTCGAGACATATGACCGAATGTAAGTCCCTTCTGATGGACTATCAAGAAAAGGATGGTCCAGTTGTTTCGTATGGAGATAATTCGTTGGGTTACACAAAGGGTTTTGGTACTTTGACAAATGGGAATGTCACGTTCTCAAATGTTGCATATGTCGTTGGGCTTAAACATAATTTACTCAGCATAAGCTAACTGACAAGTAAGAATAAGATAGTCCAATTCAGAAGAAAAATTGGCACTATTTTTGATAACACATGGAAGCCACTGTTGACTGCAAAACGTCATGAAAACATGTATCAAATTGACATGAACACAGCAGTCACAACAACTGATACTTGTTTCTATTCAAAGGCAGCAGACAACCTGAAGTGGTTATGGCACAAGAGACTCTCACATCTCAAATTCAAAGTCATTCACAAATTATCCAGTAGAATTTTGGTGTCTGGGCTACCCACTATGTCTTATGTAAAGGACAGATTGTGTCCTGGCTGTGAAAAGGGAAAACATCACCATGCCTCATTCAAATCAAAGCAAATCTCTTCTGTTGAGAAACCATTTCATTTACTTCATATGGATCTATTTGGTCCTGTTAATATGGCCAGTTGTAGTGGAAAGAAGTATACACTTGTTATTGTTGATGAATATTCCAGATACACCTGGGTATTCTTTTTGAAGCATAAGAGTGAAGCTGCTGATGAAATTGTCAATTTTATCAAAAGAATGGAGCTTTTAAATGGGCAACTGGTGAAACAGCTAAGAAGTGATCATGGTATAGAATTCAGAAATGCTACATTAGAAGAATTTTGTGCTGATAAAGGTATTTCACAGAACTTTTCTGCTGTGAGAACACATCAACAGAATGGTGTTGCAGAAAGAAGAAACAGAACTCTCATTGAAGCAGCAAGATCTATGTTAGCTGAGTTTGGGCTGAAAATTCATATTGGGCAGAAGTTGTGAACACTGCATGTTTTACCGAGAGTAGATCTTTAATAGTGAAAAGACATCAGAAAACTGCTTATGAAGTTCTCAAAGGAAGAAGACCCTCAATTTCATTTCTTCACGTATTTGGCACTCCCTGTTTCATTCTAAACAATAGGGATCAGCTAGGCAAGTTTGATGCTAAGGCTGATGAAGGTATATTCTTGGGATATTCCAACATGTCAAAGGCATATAGGGTTTTCAATAAAAGAAGGGGTTGTTTTGAAGAATCAATCAATGTTACATTTGATGAAACTGCCCCAGCTTCATCTCCCAGTCAAGAAGATGAAGAGCTATTGTTTGAAGAGCCTACTCAGCAAGCTCTTGATGATGAAGAAGAATCAACTGCAAATCCCTCACCAATCCATGTTGCTGGGTTCTCTGATGATGAGATGGAACACTCTATTCTATCTGTGTCTAAACTAAGTGGACCTACTGGCTCTACTGAAATCCTACAACTTGAGCATAGGTCTACTGGTTCTGAAGGATCACAAGCTGGTACTGGTTACATTAATAATGAACAGCTGTCTCCAACTGCTGCTCATACCTTTGAACCAGCTGATGATCAAGATGCTGTGTATTCCATGACAAGCTCACCTATTCATAACACTAGCTGGACAAAAGAGCATCCTATTAAGCAAGTTATTGGTAAACTGGCTAGTGGTGTTAAAACAAGAAGACATGTAACCAGCAATTTTTGTATGCATGTAAATTTTGTGTCTACCATTGAACCTACATGTCCTGATGAAGCAATCAAAGATCCAAGCTGGGCAGGAGCTATGCAAGAAGAGATCTCCCAATTTGATAGGAATAAGGTTTGTACATTGGTACCTAAACCTGATGATGAAACTAAGAAGATCATTGGTACCAAGTGGGTTTTCAAGAACAAGATGGATGAAGATGGGATTGTGATCAGAAACAAAGCTAGATTGGTAGCTCAAGGGTTCAAACAGAAAGAAGGATTGGATTATAGAGAGACATATGTTCCAGTGGCTAGGTTGGAAGCTATCAGATTGTTCTTGGCATATCCTGATAAGATGAACTTTAGGGTATTCCAGATGGATGTTAAATCTGCATTTCTAAATGGGAAGCTGCAAGAAGAAGTTTATGTCAAACAGCCTCCTGGTTTTGTAAGCAGTAAATATCCAGACCATGTCTACAAGCTAGACAAAGCTCTTTATGGCCTCAAACAGGCACCAAGAGCATGGTATGAGACACTTCATGTGTATCTCACTGGTATAGGTTTTAAAGCTGGAACAATTGATACCACTCTGTTCTCAAAAGAGACAGATGGTGATCTATTGCTGGTACAGATATATGTGGATGATATTATTTATGGATCTAAAAATGAGAAACATTGTTAAGATTTTTCAAAACTTATGTCAAAGACATATGAAATGAGCTTACAAAGAGATTTGCAATACTTTTTGGGGTTGCAAATTAAACAACTTGATGATGGAATTTTTATAAGTCAGGATAAATATATCAAAGATATGCTAAAGAAATTTGGTCTGACCTGTTTAAAAGATATAGAGACCCCGATGGCAGCATCTATTAAAATAGACGCTGATCCCAATGGTGAACCAGTCAATATCACTGAATATTGAGGTATGATTGGATCCCTGCTTTATCTTACAGCCAGCAGACCAGATATTATGTTTTCCACATGTCTCTGTGCCAGATATCAAGCTGATCCTAAAGAGTCACACTTGCTAGCAGTAAAAAGGATATTTAGGTATCTAAAAGCTACAGTTAAACGTGGTCTTTGGTATCCCAATGACCAAAATTTTGAGCTAATTAGGTATTCAGATGCTGACTTTGCAGGGTGTAAAATAGACATGAAAAGTACTACTAGTGGTTGCCAGTTACTGGGTGATAGGCTAGTCAGCTGGATGAGCAAAAAGCAAAATACTGTGTCCACCTCTACTGCTGAGGCAGAATACGTTTCTGCTGGTAGTTGTACTGCTCAAGTACTATGGATGCAAAGCCAGCTGAAGGACTATGGTGTTCATGTTACAAAGACTCCAATCTACTGTGACAACACAAGTGCAATTGCTATCACCAACAATCCTGTGATGCATTCAAGGACAAAGTACATTGACGTTCGATATCATTTCATAAGGGGACATGTTCAAAAAGGAGATGTGGAGCTACATTTTATTTCAACAGACCAGCAGTTAGCAGATCTATTCACAAAGCCCTTAGATGAGAAACGTTTTAACTATCTCATCTCTGAGCTGGGTATGCTTGAACTTTAAATAAAAGACAATTTTGTTGGTGTGCTGGCTCTACAACATGTAGGGTAAACCAGTAAGTAACATTTATTAACTTACTTCCTACATGTCAAACACTCAGCACAACAAGGTCTTTTATACTTTGGTTACTCAAAATATTTTAAATGAAATAATAAAAAGCTCACAAAATTAAATGATTCCTTAAAACTAAAACTCATTTACTCCCAATGATTTAAATTAAATTCATGACATGTTAAATGTAACAAAGTATTTTGTATTTAATACAAAACTTATTTTATGGTCTTTAAATCAATTTTGTATTAAAACCTGCTGCATTTAATGCTGAATGGGAGGTATGAGTGTTCAAGCTATATATACGTCATGTCAACAGTCTGTGTCCCCTCGAAAGTGTGTCAGTCTGTCACATCTGCCCACGCGCCTGCAGATGACAATTGCCATTTTCTCTCTCCTGCACTTTTTCACCCAATCAGAACGGATAAAAGAGTGTTTATCTTCCATAATAACCTTCGGTTATTCATTATTCAAAATCACACACTCTTTTCTCTCAAAATCTTCCAAGCTTCCAACTTTCACAACTTCATATCTTCATCTTTACCTATTATCAATGGCAGACCAATCACAATCACCATATGTTGAAAACCAGCCAGAGGAACAACAACAACTGGTACAACAACCTGCTCAACAACCACAACTAGCATCGGAGGAACAGGTTGTTCAAGGACCACTGTTCAATCTCCACCCAACTCTGGTTAGGGCTGCTAATGCACCTGAACACACGACTATTCGCCTATCGAGAAGCAATGCTGCTCATTCACTCTCCATTCCCAAATCAAAAGCCAATATGGGTTATGAAACGCTAATCGACTACATCCGGAAATCCCCTCTGGCTAGAGCTATCACCGGTGTACCTTCAAGCTTATATGCTGCCTTCTTGGCACGATTTTGGTATACTGCCACCACTGCCACCACTCCCCAGAATGTTCCATGTATTCGTGGCATGGTAACCGAAACCCTAACTTGCTCTGTCACCGTTGAAGCCATCCACCGTGCCCTTCAATTACCAGATGGACCGTTTGTCGATTCACCAACCAGCGATGTATTCAGAAGGGAGGTGCTAGAAATCATTGAGTTTTCTCAACTAATTGCTCATACACCTTTGAGGAAGCATATGCCACCTCTTTAGTACTACTTCTTTGGGCTGCTAACCCAGTGTATCATCCAGAAATCAGGAAGTTTTAACCAATGCTCAGATTTTGAGCTTAAAATTGGTCATGGTTTGTTGTTCAATAGAAACATTGATTATGCCGGGGAAATTTATTTGAGGCTAAGGGAGATGGTGCAAGCACCTAAAAGAACACATTTGATTCCCTTTCCACGATTCTTAAGCCTGGTTTTTGAAAATGAGCTGGGTGAAGCTTACCAGCAGATTGCTGATCAATCATACGACCTGCCTCTAAAACAAGGGGGTATGCCAAAACATGTACCTGTTGCTCCATATACTGGTTTGACACCAGGCATGCTCGAGTATCTTGCTGCTCGAGGTGGAGCTAACCAATAGACTGCCTCTGGTTCTGCACCAGCTGAGGGGGAGGGTCCTCAGCGTAAGCTAGCTATGCGTAGGAAGCAGTCAGCTACCTCAACTAAAACAGCCACTGTCTCACATACTGGTAAAGTAGTAGTTGTATTAGAATCTAGTACTCTCTGATAATAAAGAACAGCCCTAGTCTTATATATGACTACCCAATTCTAGTATTGAAATCTGTTGCTCATCTATTTCTTGGTAACAGGCAAATCCAAATGTGCAAAGGCTGGCTCCAAGCAAACCACAGGGGAGATTGCACTAGTCTCAACTGCTGCTCCAGCAAAGGATGTGGCTATGGAACTGGTGCGTTTCTAGACCAAACAGCAGAAAATTCTAACTTAATTGAAAACATTTTAACTGCTGACTTGAAAAATGAAAGTAGAGTTAAAGGTATAACCTAGGCTCCCAAGCTGACTGGTTTTAAGACTAGTGTTAAGAAGAGTAGCAACCCATATTCTTCTAACCAGACACTTTCACATTTTTCTAAATTGAACTTAATGCTATATCCTCTGCTGAAAGTAAAACCAGCAGAGCACATAACTGACCCCTAAAGCAGACTGGAGCTGGGTCCTCATCGTGTTGAACCAGCTCAGGATTTTACACAGCCAATATGTTACTTGGATCATGATAAGAGTCTCCCTCCTACATCATTACCAGCCAGAACTCTTACACTATCTGGGTCAACATGTGTTGCCAATGAGTCAGCAGAGTCACAGCTGCACTTACAGACACCTAACTCTGTCTCAATCAAAGGGCTGACTAAACCACCAGTCTGTCCACAGAGACCAACAACAAATGCAACTGTTGAGTCAAATTTATTTGGTTCTACAGTTGTTAACATAAAATGTTCTTTTGTTTCAATTCTTAGTAGGGTAGATAAACAGGCAGAGGGGGAGTAAGAAAAGGATGTTAATGTTTCTACTGATGAGCTCTCTGCTTTTGCTACTGGTGTTGGTGCTACTGATTTACCTACTGGTGGTGCTGATACTAGTATTGTTGCCTATACTGCTGCTGGCTCTACTGGACACAATGTAGTTGCTGGTTCTACTATTTTTACTGATAAAGAGGAGTTAGCTACTGCTGATATTTCTGCTACTCCTCCTCCTGTCTCTGGTATTGCTACTTCAACCACTGATTCTAAAGTGGTTAATGATATGATAATGGAACCTCCTCCAGTCCTCGAAAAGGTTATTGATAACATTGTTAAGGAGGTTCTGGATGTGGATACTGCTACTGCTACTACTGTTATTCCATCTACTGAGCAGTCATCCGATGTTTTCACTAGTTCTATTAGTATCCCGGATGTTTCTGATCTTCAATCGAGACAATTTATTACTGTGGATCCCGCTGGTAATCTACAGGTTTCTGATTCAACACCTGATACTTTCTTTAAAGGTGCTGCAGATGCTGCTTCTTCACCTACTGCACAGTCACCTACTACTGCTACTGGTTCTACGGAACCCATTATGGATGCTGGTACCTCTGCTACTGCCACTAATGATTCATCTCAGGCTACTGCTTCTGCTGAGCAGCAGCCATATGTGTTCCAGGTACCAGATCCTGATGAAGTTATACCTAACTTCATCTATAGGGGAGCATCCATCACTCCCAGGGTTGACTTGCTGGTGGATCAGCTGACTATTGATCTCCAAAGTGCTCTGGTGTCAGCCAGTAAACTACCTAGTGAAGAGCTGACTGAAATGCTGTCTCAGCTTGATCGACCAGCAAGAGAAGAGGTATATGAGAGGCTGGCTACTTTAGAGCAGATCAATGAGCAGTCATACTATCACTATTTTAGCATGGCTCCAGCTGCTTCTCCATGTCCTGGTACATGGAGGCCTCTCAAGTTCATCAGAGATCCCACTACTGGTAAATATATCATGCAACAACTTCCTGATTCTCCAGTACCTTCAGATTCATCAGCTTCTTCCTCATCATCTTCTTCATCTGATGGTGATGCTGATAAAGGTACTGGTAAGGAAGAGCCAGTCATTCATGATAATGTGACTGGCTCCAAAGATAAACCAGTGGATCTCATTGATGATACTGATAATGATGCTGACAAGGATACCAGTGGTTCTAAACCTTTGGGTGAAGGTAAAAATGATGGTGATCATGGTGACGAGTCAGACTCTGACCTTCCACCTCCACCACCCCATAGAGGTACTCCTGTGTTAGCTGCTAGTGATCACCCCTCCACCATCTATACTAAGTTTAATGCTGATGAGGTGGCTGCCATCTCCACTTTGGCTGTCTATAAGACATTAGCTGAAGTCACACCAGATCTACAAAACACCATTCATTCTGCTATTGTTGATAGAGTGTCTGAAGCAGTATGCACAGCTGGGGAGGTTACCACTTCTTCTATTGAGAACAAGCTCAAACAGGTGTGTGCCTTTGCAGATCTTGCGGTGGAAGCCATTGTCAACCAACATGAAGAGGAGGAGGATTTAAAGAAGCGAATCATCTCTCACAATGAGTATACTGAGGATATTGCCCATCTTCAAGCTGATTTGGATGCTGCTAATCGCAGAATTCTTTTCCTTAATGAAGAAAATAGGGTGTTAGAAGAGCGATTGAATTCACAGGAATAGCAAATGGCTACTATGATTCCTGCCTCAGCTTATGTTCAAATGGTGGAGGTAATGCAATGCATGGCTGATCTTCAAGCGGGTGTTAGGGTTGATGTCCAAAATATGGCCATGGGTGTTGCTAGAAATGAAGTTCGAACTTCCAACCTCTGCCTAAACCAATATGGCGTAGATCCTGGTGCCCATATTTTTCCTACTGATGCTGACTGGAACAATTTTGCTTTCTCTGTTCCTCAGTCAGATAGTGACCTTGATGCACAGGTCTCCCCTGCTCACCCTTCTGCCCCTGCTGATGACAAAAAGGGGGAGAAGAAGTTTAAGAAAAAGTCCAAAAAGAGAAAACAATCTGAGGGGGAGCATGAGCATGAAAAGGCTCCTAAACAACAAAGGATAGATGGTGATGATGGTGGTGATGGTACTGGCACTAAGCCCAGCAACGCTCATACTGAAGCTGGTGTACAGGCAGCTGGTGAATCTCAACCCAGTGTGTCTGCCACATCAGTGGATGATATTGGTTCTGGCAGTAAGCCCAGTGATGTTTCTGAATTGGCTGTTGCTGAATCTTTTGTTGTATCTCAAACAATTGAACGTAAATTGAAAAGAAAAATGGAGAGACATCAGAAGAGAAAGCAGGAATTAGATGCTGCTTTCAACGCTAAGTTTGGGGCCTATGCTGCTCTAAAAAGACTTAAAATGGAGCGTAGGCGAACCCTCACTCCTGATAAGCGTGAAATTAATGATGATCTGATCAGCATTGAAGAATATAAAAGGGCTACACTGAAAAGAAATGCTAAGTTCATGATCAAGTATGATAAAAAGAAAGCCAAGCTGTATGCTGAGCGAGCAGATAGAATAAAGAAGATGACTCCTGAAGAGATGAAAGATTATTTAGCTTCTACTGAGTCAGTAGGAGTTAGAGCTGATGTATTTATGAAATGGCTAGATGCAATATTAGAAACCAGCTCATCTTCTTGACCAGTATCATCTACTCAGCCAGCTACACAACAACAGCCAGCAGATGTTGATGTTCAGGGGGAGCATCTTGCTATTGTTCCCTATCTGCCACCACAAGAACCAGTATCAACACAAGAACCATCAGCTGAACCCAAGCCAATTGACAAACAAATGGTGAAATCTACTCCTAGGGACAACCAGCCCCTAAGGAAAGGACCCCTATTTGAGGCAGCTGATGAAGATACTGAGGCAGTTGTGCCAGCTGATACTAATCAATCAGCTGGTGTTGAAGATGCAGCAAGGAGTGCTGTGAATGAAGACCCAGCCAGTAGTGTGCTGTTGGGTGAAACAAGTGTTGAAGACCCAGCAAAGGTGGATGTGTTGGGTGCTAATTAAGATGATGATACGGTTAATCCTACTGACTTTACAGTCTGGGTTAGTGGAGATCACTTATTTGTTCAATCACCTATCTCTCCCCAGACCCTCAATTATTTTAATAGAACACAGGATAATCATGTTAATCAGTTTCCAGTGAGTTCATCTGGCATAGGTGAATCAATCATGTATCCTCCATCTTCCCCAAAACGTCATGGTAAACACAGAACTTGGGAAGATGATTCAGTTGCCCATGGTAAGCCAGATCTATTTAGAATGAATCCAGATGAAAGAGATGCTTACAGGCTGGAGATCACTGTACCAGAATTGCTTGAGCAAAGATAAGCAGCTATTAATGAAAGGATACGCCAAGTTAGATTGCTGCATCATCCTCTTGATCAGCCAATCTACATCACTGCCTGGACTTATGGCATTGAAATTGTTGTATACTTAAATAAAGTGGTCAAAGGCTCGCTACTGATGAGGAGAAAGCTCAATTTCAAGAGGCTCGCCAGCTGGGTATGGATCTAAGGGAGTATCGTGCTGCCCTTAGAACTGAAGAGGGTAGAAAGATGGTTGAAACAGCAAAGTCCCTGAGAATTACTGCCGATGATTATCTATTGGGCTTAGAAGCTGAAATGCAAAGAAGGGAGGCTGCTGATGCTGAACTCGCTGAGAGGGTAAGGATTTAGGATATAGAAGACAAATTGGCTGCTGATAGAAAGCTAGAGGCTGAGTCCCTCAAATTAGCTAAAGCCATTTTCAAGGAATAGGATAAGGCCCTTGATGAACTAGAAGCTGCTGAGAAAGCACCTGCTATTGCTCCTATAGAAACTGCCCGAACCATAGAACTATCTGATCATTATTATAGGAGCAGGTATGGTGATGTGATGAACAGAAGATCAAATCCCAGCAAGATCATCAAGGTGCACAGAGGCTCAAAAAGAGCTTTCAATGTCAGCAGGGAGAATAATGTTCAAGAAAGGATAAATTATGATGAGTTACGATCTTTAGGATTCAGTGAATGGATGGAGATATTGGAGTACTTCATTGGTAAAGCTGAAAGTGGTATTAAAAAGTCATTGAAGCCAGAACTCCAAGACCTCTTCAACAAAGCTACAAAATTTGGGAATGCACCAGTAGTAAACGTAGAAGAAGTACTTTATCAAAAACCTAAAGGAAAGAAATCTACTGGTGAAGGCCCACAAAGAATAGATCGCATCATTCTACCTCCTCATATCCCTGTATTTGATCCTGCTGATATACCTATCCTCTTTCCTGAAGCCTGGAAAATCAAACAAGAAGAGCTATCTGAAGAGGAATTAGCTAAAGATAAAGATAGATAGCCCTCTAGTGCTCAAATTATATCTTTTGTTTATTTCATTTTTCATTATGATGTTCTTGTAATTACTGTATA
The DNA here is from genome assembly GCF_046630445.1 of Rutidosis leptorrhynchoides. Classification (NCBI taxonomy): domain Eukaryota; kingdom Viridiplantae; phylum Streptophyta; class Magnoliopsida; order Asterales; family Asteraceae; genus Rutidosis; species Rutidosis leptorrhynchoides. The sequence goes on along the minus strand of NC_092334.1, from coordinate 111,160,203 downwards.
TACTCTGCTGTAATGAAAGTGAAATGAGTTTATCTTCAAAATCATATCAAATTATAAGATATAGATAACTCAGCAAAAGATCTCAAAAATAAACTTAAAAGGGACAAATTTACTGCCTATTTTTCATTAGGTCCCTCGATGCTAGCTTTAGTGTTTTCTCTATATGTCATACGTTTTATCATCATCAAATAGGGGGAGATTGTTGAGTCCCCAAAATATTTAAGGATTCAATTATGACAAAACTGTAATTTATTTGCACTAAAATGTTATGTGCAGCCAGCGCAAGTTTGTTTATGTATAGACAGCAGATATTGCTGTGTCGAGTGTAGTTTGCTGCTCAGTCTACCAGTACAAGGTAGACAATGTTCTTTAATCAGAACAGGATGTGTACTCAGCAGTTCAAGAATATCAAGTGTCTCAGTAATGAAGAACCAGCACAGCTGGAATGCAGCTTATTACACAAGACAGCTATGCTCCATTATAAGCATAGTAGTTTCCCGAATGGTCTACATTAATTGTACTATTCAACAGTGTGACGACCCAGAAATTTTCGACCAAATTTAAACTTTAATCTTTATATGTTTCCGACACGATAAGCAAAGTCTGTATTATTGAGTCTCGAAAATTTTGAAACTATATTCATGTAATCAAATACCCTTTGACTATTCCCGATGATTCACGAATAATTGGTTGTAATTATATATATATATATATATATATATATATATATATATATATATATATATATATATATATATATATATATATATATATATATATATATATATATATATATATATATATGTGTATATAATAATAACTTGAAATATGTAAATAATGTATTATATGATTTAATTGTTATGAAAAATAGGTTACGATATAATAATACTTGTTTTTACGTTTTGGACTTGGTTAGAATTGCCAACCGATACATTGTGTTTTTATATAACGGATAAAAAGTTTATTAATAATATAAAATATAATTGATGAGTTCTATGTGCCTGTGAATTTTGGTTTGTTACAAGATGCTACTGCGCTTTTTTTTTTTTGTTTCTTTTAATACTCATTTAAACATATATATATTCATGCATGTATCTATATTCAAGACCCCCACTTGCAACTACAGAGTATTATTGTTACTTTTTTTTGACGAGCAAAGATAAAATTCAATAACTCCAACTTCAAACATCTATTATTTTTGCACACATATCACCATCATCTTTATTTCATTTGTTTTCTTTTTTTTGAAACTACACCCAAAACCACCTCTATTATCTCTTTATGATTAATCGATGTCTCCCCACATGTCTTTGTTTTTGTTTAACACATCAACTTTACATACTAATTGACTTCTAATTTAAGCATGACCCACTACTCACTCCATTTACTCCACAAATTACGGCCAATATCATCTAATAATTTAACAAAATATTGAACTATTAATTATCTTAATAAATCATACGGAGTATATTATAGTTTCAGCTATGGTCACATGAGCTAGCTTTTATCAAACATGATTTTCCAATTAAGCTTACATCCCTGCACAGTAAACCCAACTCGATCTCCATTAAACTGTCGGTAGATATTTACAAACTACTATTGGTTAAACACGTTTTAATTTTTTTTAGATATATTATATTAAAAATTTGCTTTTCACTTTTGGAATTACACTAACTAATTGGATCCGTGATTTGTTATTGAATGTATTATTATTACTATGTTTAGGAATGAATGAAATTAAATTTGACAACTCTCTTTGTCTATCCACTTTCTATCTATTCTATCTAATTCATCTATATACATACATACCTATGCATTCACTGCATTTTTGAGAAAACCCATTTCATTCCACTTTGAAACCCATCTACTACCCTCACATCTTAGACTCTTCCTAAAACAATCACCAAACCACCATGTCACTAGTTATGTCGAGCTCCAACAAGCATAACCCACCATCATTTTCTGCTACAATCGATACTATTGTTGTTGATCGAAGATTACCATTACTAAATCGTGACTAACCATAACCCATCATGTAATGACCCGCACTTTTTCGATCGTTCTATACTTATAAGATTAATATTTACATAAATTAAACCTTACCAACATGATAAGCAATCCAAATTGTTGAGATTTATGTTTTCGAAAAGAGTTTTACACAACGTTTGACCGTCTAGTTTGACCGATGATATCACGAACTATATAATATATGATAATTATACGTTTGTGTATATATATGTATATATACATATTTAACATGATCTAAGGATGTTTTAATACCTCATTTTGTATTAATAACAATAAGTTATAAGTATATTTTGAAACTACTAACTTAAGTTTTCAAAACGATAACCATACGTAACGTTATTTGACATAAATACTTATGACCTATAATGTTTATACATATATCGTATAAGTAATGTATTTAATCACTTTTTAAGGACTTAAATACATAAAACAATATAAGTGTATTCACAAAAGATAGCTATATTTGAATTCTCATTCCATTTTTCACAAGATTTCTATACGTATATCTACGGTATATGTACCCGTATCATACCTAACTTCTATACGTATTTACTATTGGTATATACACATCAAATCACCACCTAACCAGCCCTTGTTACTACCCTAGGTATAAGGTAATTAGAATTTGGAAGCTTGTTGACTAATTACATAAAATAACAAACTAAAAATCTTATCATGTTCTCCATGATACACGTTTTTTTAAGGCTATAAGGATCACCATTTCTAGTTCAATTTCTAACCTCATTTCTTAGTTAAACACACACTCTTTCATAACCCTTAGACACCTTAAGCAATTCAGCAAGTTACCATGAAGATCTAGCCATAAAAACATCACTTAATCACCATAAGAAAACCCTTACAAAAACACTTCAAGAATCCTTCCAAGAACACAAGTTTACTTCCAACCTTTTGATCCAACTCCACCACTCTTTTGGTTCTAGATTTTTACTCCTCTTTTACAGAAATCTTGTCCAAGTAACTCGAGGTAGTAACTTTGTTCATAACCTTATTCGATTCATATATATATAGCTATCTTATTTTATGGTATAAAATTTTAACAACAAGAACATAGTTTGAATGTTTTCAAACTTGTTTGCAAACTAAATAGATCCTTCTAACTTAACTTTTAAAATACTTCAAGACCTGTAATATATCATAAATATATGCTAATTTAACAAGGTATAACTTGGTTTTTCAAAGAACACCTTAAAAACTGTTTTTACGACGTCGGAGTGCAACCGGGGGCTGTTTTGGGTTGGATAATTAAAAACTATTTTGAACCTTGAATTGGAGGTTTATTTTCTGGAAAAATGATATTTACTATGAATATGATAACACATAAAAATTTCATGATTTAACTCAAAGTATAAGTATTTTTAGAAAAATAATCATTTAATGTTGTTTACATAAGGGAAAATGATTAACTTCATAAGTTTCACCAAAGTTTGACCTATGACCTGTGATTTCGAATACAAACTAAGGTATTTACAGTTCATAGTCTTAAATAAGAACTCGATCCAAGGAAGTGGCAAGTTGAACCAACGAAAACGGAGTTGTAACGAAGAAACTATGACCAAAACAAGATCGGATATCCAAAACTAGTTTAGCCACGAAAATAATTGAAGAAAAATTAAATGAATCACATCTTTCTAAAATAACATGATATTTTATATATATGTACTCATAATTTAATTTTATATATTTCAGGACCACCCGTAAACAATACGAGAAGATTAATCATAAGATTCCATGATTGTACGCAACACGTCATTTGACAACACCGGTACTTTATGTACGCAACACGTCATTTGACAACACCGGTACCGTGGGTCAAGATTAATCCCGACCAATACAAATACGATGGGGTTTTATTTATTTCGATGGGGGTTTTATTTATTTATTAAACACCTAAATATGAACCATTAAAATTGAATTACTAACATCGGACTGCTAACTACGGACTAAGAAGACATTAAAAGTATTATAAGTATATATATATGTGACGATTGTTTTAAATGAAAATATATTGATAAATTATATATGGATAGGTTCGTGATATCAACCGGAGACCAAGTCAAAATATATATATCTTCAAGGCAAAAGTGAGTATATAGTCCCACTTTTAAACTCTAAGTATTTCGGGATGAGAATACATGTATTTTATGTTTTACGTTATGGACACAAGTAACTGAAAAATATATTCTACGTTGAGTTGTACCACTGGCATACTTCCCTGTAGCTTGGTAACTATTATTTACAGCGGTATTGTAAACGCGAATCCTGTTGATAGATCTATCGGGCCTGACAACCCCAACCGGACTGGACGACCAGTATTCAACGGTTGCACAGTACTTCATTTCGTGACTACACTTGGTACGGTGTAGTAAGATTTCATAATAAAGGGAATATGCGACGTGATTAAATGTTAAGTATGGTTACCAAGTGCTCAACCACTTAGAATATTTTTATTAAAATGTTTACATATGAAATCTTGTGGTCTATATTTATATCGCTGCCGGCATTAAACCTATATCTCACCAACTTTATGTTGACGTTTTAAACATGTCTATTCTCAGGTGATAACTAAAAGCTTCCGCTGCAACATGTTGAATTTAAGCAAGATCTTGAGTATGCATATTTGTGTCAAAAATAAAACTGCATATCCGAGGAATTGTAATGTAAAATATGCTAGAAATCGTATTGTTATCATCACATGTAAAGTTTGTAAGTCTAAGATTATCACTAAACGATAATCATCTTTATATTGTCTAAAGCTTGTATTAACATAAGAGTTATGGTTTGTAATGTAAAATAAATACAGTTGTTCTTTTAAAAATGTCGCATATAGAGGTCAATACCTCGCAATGAAATCATACGTTATCTAACTCGTTCTTATGGTTAAGGACGGGTTATGACATGTGGTATCAGAGCGGTGGTCTTAGCGAACCAGGTTTGCATTAGTGTGTCTAACTGATAAGTCGTTAGGATACATTAGTAAGCCTGGACTTTGACCGGGTCTGATTTAAAAACCATTGCTTATCATTGTTGGTTAAAATTTATATGTAAATATTATGTAGTACTAATGGGTTAGTTGTTGTGTGATAGATGTCGGGCTCAAAACTTGTTATCACATTCAGTGACTCCGAACCAGAATCTTCAGATGGTGTTCCAGTCATTAACCTATCCGATGACGAAAATGATATCTTTGGGGAAGACTCACAAATTCCGGATGAACCAACTATAGGGAACCCGGAAAGTGAACCCAAGGAGGAAAGTGAACCCGAGGAAGAAATACAGGAAATTACGAAAGACAAGTTCGAACTAGGAAAGAAACGAAAGGCTAATGAATTAGAAAATTCAAATCTCGAAGAGGATGATGTGGCACCAACTCCACTAGACACTACCACCCCTATTCCCTCTATTCCTATTCGTTCTATCCCGGCATCTAGTTCTTCAGCCCCACAGCCAAAATATAGGCAGACAGCTAGGATAAGTGTTAGGCCATTCCTTGAACCTAAACGTCCTAGAAAATAGACCAAACGATGCGCTGCCGTATTAAACCATGGGATCATATAATGTTTTGTATAATATTATTAGTATGGTTTGCTTAATGTTCGATGTAAGATAATCATATGTAAAATAGTGAAGTGTGAAATGTAATAATTTTCCATGGTTAAGTATTATTTAGATGGTAGTAATTGGTTCTGTACTAAGCTATTAAGTATGAACATTAACGGGTAGGTACTACCCTAGATATAATTATAAAATGCTAATAAGAAGAAAAGGCTTTTATAATAATACCTGGTTCATATTATTAACAAGCTATAATGTACTGTAAATATACACTACATCTATAATATTCCATGTGAATAATTATTTTCTTTTCATTCTTATAGAAGAATATGGCGCGATTGAATCGAATGACGGAACAAGAAATAGAGGAATTCATCAACCAGCGAGTGAACGACAGAATGTTATGGGTCGAAGCTGCAAGAGCTGCTGCAGTTAACCCAAATCCTCGTGTAGGATGCACCTACAAGACTTTTCAAGCTTGCAAGCCCTCATCATTCAGTGGAACAGAAGGACCGATCGGTTTAACCCGATGGATAGAAAAGATGGAGACTGTGTTTAAAATCAGTGGTTGTGTTGAAAAGGACATGACCAAGTATGCATCGTGCACTTTACAAGATAGTGCACTCACGTGGTGGAAAAATTATGTGAAGGCTGTAGGAGGAGATGTAGCTTATGATACTCCATGGGAAGAATTCAAAACAATGTTAATCAACGAGTATTGTCCAAGGAACGAGGTTAGGAAGTTGGAAGATGAATTACGAAGTCTGAAGGTTGTTGGTACTGAAATCACCAACTACAATCAGCGATTCATGGAATTAGTTTTGCTATGTCCTGAATTGGTTCCAACCGAAGAACGGAAGATTGAAATGTACAAAGATGGTTTGCCCAAAAAGGTCAAGGCAAACGTTACAGCATCGAAACCTAAGACAATTCATGAAGCTATAACCATGGCAAACGAGCTAATGGATCAGGTCATCATGGATAAGAAAGCATCCAATACTGATGTGAAGGTATCAGGTAACAAAAGAAAGTGGAATGGAAATTATGATCGGGGTAACCAACAACAATCTTTTAAGAAACAAGAAATCACGCGAGGTGCGGGTAGTGGTTTAAGCTTTGGTTATAAAGGACAAAATCCTTTATGCAACTGATGCCACAAACATCACTCTGGTTACTATAATGTGGTATGCAACAAATGTAATCGAAAGGGTCATCTTGCTGAAGATTGTAGGGCTCTCGTTACAAATACAAATGGTACCAAGACTCTTGCCACCAATGCAAATAGAACTGCTTTGGCTACCATTACTTGTTATGGGTGTGGAAAACAAGGTCACTATAAGAGCCAGTGTCCGAATCCAGAGAAGAATAATGGATCTGCACGTGGAAGAGCATTTGTTATTAATGCTAGAGAGGCGTGTGAAGACCCGGAGCTTGTTACGGGTACGTTTACCATTAATAACTTATCCGCATATATTATATTTGATACTGGTGCCGATAGAAGTTACGTGAGTAGAGGCTTTTACGCTAAATTGAATTGTTCATCATTACCTCTAGATGCTAAGTACATGATTGAGTTAGCTAATGGTAAACTAATTAAAGCCGATAAAATTTGCCGTGATTGTAAAATAAATTTAGCCGGAGAAACATTTAAAATTGACTTAATACCCGTAGAATTAGGAATTTTTGATGTAATAGTCGGCATGGACTGGATGTCCAAAGTAGGAGCTGAAGTTGTGTGTGCCAAGAAGGCAATTCGCATTCCTTGTAAGGATAAAATGTCGGTGATGATTTATGGAGAGAAGGGTAACTCAAAGCTAAAACTCATTAGCTGTTTGAAATCCAAGAAGTGTTTAGAAAAGGGATGTTATGCTATTCTAGAACATGTTAATAAAGTCGAAAAGAAAGAAAAAGAGAAGTGCATCAACGACGTGCCTGTGGCAAGAGATTTTCCTGAAGTTTTTCCGGAAGAGTTGCCGGGATTACCTCCATTTAGATCTGTAGAATTTCAAATAGATTTAGTACCAGGAGCTGCACCAGTTGCCCGTGCTCCATATAGACTTGCACCGTCCGAGTTAAAAGAACTTCAGAGTCAGTTAAAAGAATTACTGGATCGTGGATTCATACGACCAAGTACCTCACCGTGGGGAGCTCCGATTCTATTTGTTAAAAAGACAGATGGATCTTTTAGGATGTGTATAAATTATCGTGAATTAAATAAGTTAACTATCAAGAATCGGTATCCACTACCGAGAATTGACGACTTATTTGATCAACTCCAAGGATCATGTGTGTACTCGAAAATTGACCTAAGATCGGGCTATCATCAATTACGCGTCAAAGAAGAAGATATACCGAAAACTGCTTTTCGGACACGTTATGGTCATTACGAATTTTTGGTCATGCCGTTTGGGTTGACAAATGCGCCAGCTGTATTCATGGACCTTATGAATCGAGTTTGTAGTCCGTATTTAGATAAGTTTGTTATCGTTTTCATTGATGACATTCTTATCTATTCCAAGAGTGAGCAAGAGCATGAGCAGCATTTAAGGTTAATATTAGAGTTGTTGAGAAAAGAACAGCTATATGCTAAATTTTCTAAATGTGCTTTCTGGTTGAAAGAAGTGCAATTTCTTGGTCACGTTGTTAGTAGCAAAGGAATTCAGGTTGATCCAGCAAAAATTGAAGCCATTGAAAAATGGGAGACTCCTAAGACACCAACGCAGATACGCCAATTTTTGGGTTTAGCCGGTTATTATAGAAGGTTTATTCAAGATTTTTCCCGAATAGCTAAGCCGTTGACAGCGTTAACGCAAAAAGGGAAGAAATATGAATGGACCTCTGAGCAGGAGAGTGCATTTCAATTACTAAAGAAAAAGTTAACTACGGCGCCTATTTTATCGTTACCAGAAGGGAAAGATGATTTTGAAATATATTGTGACGCTTCGCGACAAGGTTTTGGTTGCGTTCTTATGCAACGGAAGAAAGTTATTGCATACGCATCCCGACAATTGAAGATTCACGAGCGGAATTATACGACTCATGATCTAAAACTGGGAGCAGTCGTGTTTGCATTGAAGATATGGAGACACTACTTGTATGGGGTTAAATGCACTGTGTTTACTGATCATAAAAGTCTTCAACATATTTTTGATCAGAAACAGCTGAACATGAGGAAACGTAGGTGGGTCGAGTTAATAAACGACTATGATTGTGAAATTCGTTATCATCCCGGGAAAGCGAATGTGGTGGCTGACGCACTAAGCAGAAAGGAACGAGAACCAATTCGAGTACGAGCGATGAACATAAAAATTCGCATGAATCTCAACTCACAAATCAAAGAAGTTCAACGAGAAGCACTTACTAAAGAAAACATAAGAAATGAAATAATGAAGAAGTATGAGAAGCAACTCGTTATACGGGAAGACGGAATTCGATATTTTGCAAACCGTATTTGGGTACCGAAGTTGGGTGGATTAAGGAAGTTGATATTGAATGAGGCACATAAGACAAGATACTCGATACATCCTGGAGTTGGAAAGATGTACCAAGATCTTAAGACACATTATTGGTGGCCTAATTTAAAGACAGACGTTGCAACATATGTTGGGGAGTGTTTAACTTGTTCCAAAGTCAAAGCAGAACACCAAAAGCCGTCAGGGCTACTTCAACAACCAGAAATCCCAGAATGGAAATGGGATGGTATTACCATGGATTTCATCACGAAGTTACCAAAGACTGCCTGGGGATACGATACCATTTGGGTAATTGTTGATCGTCTCACCAAATCTGCACATTTCTTGCCTATAAAGGAAACGGATAGAATAGAGAAATTATTACGATTATATATAAAGGAAATAGTTTCAAGGCATGGAATACCTATTTCCATTATATCTGATCGTGATAGTAGATTTACCTCAAAGTTCTGGCAATCACTACAGGAGGCACTAGGAACTCGTTTGGATATGAGCACCGCATATCATCCACAAACTGACGGGCAGAGTGAAAGAACAATTCAGACTCTTGAAGACATGCTCAGGGCATGTGTGATCGATTTTGGAAACGGATGGGATAAGTATTTACCGTTAGCAGAATTCTCATATAATAATAGTTATCATGCGAGCATTAAAGCTGCACCATTCGAAGCACTGTATGGAAGGAAGTGTAGATCTCCTATCTGTTAGAATGAAGTAGGAGATCGACAATTAACTGGTCCCGAGATCATACACGAAACGACTGAGAAGATAGTACAAATCAAGGAGAGATTGAAAACAGCCCGTAGCCGCCAAAAGAGCTACGCCGATGTCCGAAGGAAACCATTAGAGTTTCAGATCGGGGACATGGTTATGTTAAAGGTGTCACCGTGGAAAGGTGTAATACGCTTCGGAAAAAGGGGTAAACTGAACCCAAGATATGTAGGCCCGTTCAAGATCATTGAACGCATTGGACCGGTAGCTTATCGACTCGAATTACCGCAACAACTCGCCGGAGTACATAATACCTTTCACGTCTCAAACCTTAAGAAGTGTCTTGCAAAGGAAGACCTCACCATTCCTCTTGAAGAAATCCAAGTTGACGAGAAATTACAATTCGTAGAAGAACCAGTCGAAATCATGGACAGTGAAGTTAAACAGCTGAAGCAGAGCAACATACCGATCGTTAAGGTTCGTTGGAATGCTCGAAGAGGTCCCGAGTTTACGTGGGAACGGGAGGACCAGATGAAACGAAAATATCCACACTTGTTTCCCGATGACGCAAAATAGGTACAATTTTAAAATTTCGGGACGAAATTTATTTAACGGGTAGGTACTGTAATGACCCGCACTTTTTCGATCGTTCTATACTTATAAGATTAATATTTACATAAATTAAACCTTACCAACATGATAAGCAATCCAAATTGTTGAGATTTATGTTTTCGAAAAGATTTTTACACAACGTTTGACCGTCTAGTTTGACCGATGATATCACGAACTATATAATATATGATAATTATATGTTTGTGTATATATATGTATATATACATATTTAACATGATCTAAGGATGTTTTAATACCTCATTTTGTATTAATAACAATAAGGTATAAGTATATTTTGAAACTACTAACTTAAGTTTTCAAAACGATAACCATACGTAACGTTATTTGACATAAATACTTATGACCTATAATGTTTATACATATATCGTATAAGTAATGTATTTAATCACTTTTTAAGGACTTAAATACATAAAACAATATAAGTGTATTCACAAAAGATAGCTATATTTGAATTCTCATTCCATTTTTCACAAGAATTCTATACGTATATCTACGGTATATGTACCCGTATCATACCTAGCTTCTATACGTATTTACTATTGGTATATACACATCAAATCACCACCTAACCAGCCCTTGTTACTACCCTAGGTATAAGGTAATTAGAATTTGGAAGCTTGTTGACTAATTACATAAAATAACAAACTAAAAATCTTATCATGTTCTCCATGATACACGTTTTTTTAAGGCTATAAGGATCACCATTTCTAGTTCAATTTCTAACCTCATTTCTTAGTTAAACACACACTCTTTCATAACCCTTAGACACCTTAAGCAATTCAGCAAGTTACCATGAAGATCTAGCCATAAAAACATCACTTAATCACCATAAGAAAACCCTTACAAAAACACTTCAAGAATCCTTCCAAAAACACAAGTTTACTTCCAACCTTTTGATCCAACTCCACCACTCTTTTGGTTCTAGGTTTTTACTCCTCTTTTACAGAAATCTTGTCCAAGTAACTCGAGGTAGTAACTTTGTTCATAACCTTATTCGATTCATATATATATATAGCTATCTTATTTTATGGTATAAAATTTTAACAACAAGAACATAGTTTGAATGTTTTCAAACTTGTTTGCAAACTAAATAGATCCTTCTAACTTAACTTTTAAAATACTTCAAGACCTGTAATATATCATAAATATATGCTAATTTAACAAGGTATAACTTGGTTTTTCAAAGAACACCTTAAAACTGTTTTTACGACGTCGGAGTGCAACCGGGGGCTGTTTTGGGTTGGATAATTAAAAACTATTTTGAACCTTGAATTGGAGGTTTATTTTCTGGAAAAATGATATTTACTATGAATATGATAACACATAAAAATTTCATGATTTAACTCAAAGTATAAGTATTTTTAGAAAAATAATCATTTAATGTTGTTTACATAAGGGAAAATGATTAACTTCATAAGTTTCACCAAAGTTTGACCTATGACCTGTGATTTCGAATACAAACTAAGGTATTTACAGTTCATAGTCTTAAAGAAAAACTCGATCCAAGGAAGTGGCAAGTTGAACCAACGAAAACGGAGTTGTAACGAAGAAACTATGACCAAAACAAGATCGGATATCCAAAACTAGTTTAGCCACGAAAATAATTGAAGAAAAATTAAATGAATCACATCTTTCTAAAATAACATGATATTTTAAATATATGTACTCATAATTTAATTTTATATATTTCAGGACCACCCGTAAACAATACGAGAAGATTAATCATAAGATTCCATGATTGAACGCAACACGTCATTTGACAACACCGGTACTTTATGTACGCAACACGTCATTTGACAACACCGGTACCGTGGGTCAAGATTAATCCCGACCAATACAAATACGATGGGGTTTTATTTATTTCGATGGGGGTTTTATTTATTTATTAAACACCTAAATATGAACCATTAAAATTGAATTACTAACATCGGACTGCTAACTACGGACTAAGAAGACATTAAAAGTATTATAAGTATATATATATGTGACGATTGTTTTAAATGAAAATATATTGATAAATTATATATGGATAGGTTCGTGATATCAACCGGAGACCAAGTCAAAATATATATATCTTCAAGGTAAAAGTGAGTATATAGTCCCACTTTTAAACTCTAAGTATTTCGGGATGAGAATACATGTATTTTATGTTTTACGTTATGGACACAAGTAACTGAAAAATATATTCTACGTTGAGTTGTACCACTGGCATACTTCCCTGTAGCTTGGTAACTATTATTTACAGCGGTATTGTAAACGCGAATTCTGTTGATAGATCTATCGGGCCTGACAACCCCAACCGGACTGGACGACCAGTATTCAACGGTTGCACAGTACTTCGTTTCATGACTACACTTGGTACGGTGTAGTAAGATTTCATAATAAAGGGAATATGCGACGTGATTAAATGTTAAGTATGGTTACCAAGTGCTCAACCACTTAGAATATTTTTATTAAAATGTTTACATATGAAATCTTGTGGTCTATATTTATATCGCTGCCGGCATTAAACCTATATCTCACCAACTTTATGTTGACGTTTTAAACATGTCTATTCTCAGGTGATAACTAAAAGCTTCCGCTGCAACATGTTGAATTTAAGCAAGATCTTGAGTATGCATATTTGTGTCAAAAATAAAACTGCATATCCGAGGAATTGTAATGTAAAATATGCTAGAAATCGTATTGTTATCATCACATGTAAAGTTTGTAAGTCTAAGATTATCGCTAAACGATAATCATCTTTATATTGTCTAAAGCTTGTATTAACATAAGAGTTATGGTTTGTAATGTAAAATAAATGCAGTTGTTCTTTTAAAAATGTCGCATATAGAGGTCAATACCTCGCAATGAAATCATACGTTATCTAACTCGTTCTTATGGTTAAGGACGGGTTATGACACATCACCACCTTGATTCACCGCTCATCACCACAACTTTATTTTGATCACCATATTTCATCTCTCTCTCATCTCCTCTCTCTCTTCGAATTATAGCCGAGGACAACACCCTGACCATCACCGTTCAATCAGTCAAGACCACCCCAAACCCACCCTTGAAGACTGCTGCCATTCGTTACCATTAATTTCTATTTTGATTCGGTACAACCACAATAATCATCTTCTACCACCACCACTATAAACCCATGAACTACTTGTTGTTTAGAAGAAACCTCACAAAACCACCACTCTACTATTCATCATCTTCTTCATACCATCACCGATTACCATCATCTAACAATCCAAAGCCACAACATCACCTATTACTATTGTCATGACCTTTCTCTGATGAACACCATAACCACCAACTTCCATTAGCACCACCACAACCGCCACCTTGCGATTGCTGTTTATAGCCATAAAACCATCACCTCCAGCCATGATAGAAGAAAGACAAGGTGGCACGAGTGGTTAGGAGTGTTGTGGTGTAAGCTTGAGGTCCCGGGATCGAATCCAGCAAGCTGCATATATATGTTTTTTTAAATTATTTAAGAGTGTGGGTCTGTTCCTGTTAGGCTTAGATTGATTGTTGGGCCGAGATTAAATTTTGTTTGTTGGGCTGTTAGCAGACTCGTAGCAGAAACTGATATGGTATATTATTATTACTCCGTATTAAAATTTTATTATTATTATTATTATTATTATTATTATTATTATTATTATTATTATTATTATTATTATTATTATTATTATTATTATTATTATTATTATTATTATTGTTATTAATACAAGTATTAGTATTATTATTATCATTAGTAAGTTATTATAATTAGTATTATTGTTATTAGTAAAACTATTATAATTAATATTATTAGTATCGTTAATATTAATATTAATATTATTATCGTTATTATTATTGAAATTATTATATAAAGTATTGTTATTATAACTACTAAGTATATTATTATAATTATCATTATTAACATTTATTATTAATATTATCATGATTATTATTATTAGTATTATCATTATTGTTAAAATTATTATTATTAATATTAATATTATTATTATCAATATTTAATGTTATTATCATTATTAATATTATCATTATTAATATTATCAAGAGTAATACCTATATTAATATTACGGTTTTATTTATATTATTATTATCATATATAACATTAATACATTATAATATATTATAAATAAAATTATATGTATATAGAGATATCAATTTTAATACATTATATAATCTATATAGATATTAAAATATAATATATATATATATATATATATATATATATATATATATATATATATATATATATATATATATATATATATATAAATGATATATTTATTTATTAAAATATTTTAATAAATATTTACTATAAAAATGTTAATAAATGTATTATGATAATAAATATTAGCTATTTAAAACATATAAAATAAATATAGTTATAACACATAATTTATTAAAGATAAAATATATATATATATATATATATATATATATATATATATATATATATATATATATATATATATATATATATATATATATATATATATAAAGTATATATCTTTTAATTAGAACTTAGTATAAAACTTATATATAAATTGTATAATTATAACTTTTATTACAAAAAAAAAATTACTTTAAATCTACAAGTAAAAATATTATACAATTAATATTTGTTTTATTACGGTTATGTGTTATTATATGTGTTAATATATATACTTGATATAGGTTCGTGAATTCGAGGCTAACTCTGCATTGTTCAATTCCGTCGTATGAATATTTTTACTACAAAATATCGTATTGTGAGTTTCATTACTCCCTTTTTAAATGCTTTTGCAATATATATTTTTGGGACTGAGAATACATGCGCTTTTATAAATGTTTTACGAAATAGACACAAGTAATTAAAACTACATTATATGGGTGAATGATCGAAGCTGAATATGCCCTTTTTGCTTGGTAGCCTAAGAATTAGTAAACCGATCTACTAATTGACGCGAATCCTAAAGATAGATCTATTGGGCCCAACAATCCCCATTCTAGAATTTGGAATGCTTTAGTACTTTGATTTTATCATGTCCGATGGGTGTCCCGGAATGATGGGGATAATCTATATGCATCTTGTTAAGGTCGGTTACCAGGTGTTCACCATATGATTGATTTTTATCTCTATGCAGTTTGCGAAATGCCTGATACGAGATGTGTATTTATGGAATTAAAATCTTGTGGTCTATTAAAATTATGGAAATGATTGATTACAATAAACTAATGAACTCACCAACCTTTTGGTTGACACTTTAAAGCATGTTTATTCTCAGGTATTAAAGAAATCGTTCGTTGTGCCTTTGCTCATTTTAGAGATATTACTTGGAGTCATTCATGACATATTTCAAAAGACGTTGCATTCGAGTCGTTGAGTTCATCAAGATTATTATTAAGCCAATTATAGTTGGATATATTATGAAATGGTATGCATGCCATCAACTTTCGATGTAATGAAAGATTTTCTTTTCAAAAACGAATGCAATGTTTGTAAAATGTATCATATAGAGGTCAAGTACCTCGCGATGTAACTAAATGTAATGTATTCATCCAGATGGATTAGGATGGGTCATTAGAGGTGGTATCAGAGTGGTGGTCTTAGCGAACCAGGTCTTGCATTAGTCTGTCTAACTGATAGTTGTTTAGATGCATTAGTGGGTCTGGACTTCGACCGTGTCTGCATGTCAAAAGTTTTGCTTATCATTTCGTGTCTAAAATTACCTGCTTATCATTCTTAGTCTAGAGACGTCTTACTGCAGTTAGTGCATCGATAGTGTATAGACAAAATTCATATCTTAGCGTATCTGTTACTATAGACTTTACCTGACAGCTTCCGTAGATTCCTCCGTAACTTATAGAATTTTAGTATTATATATGCATGTGTAAATTATGTATTGCAGGGTACTAATCTACGTCTTATAATCATTTCATATCGAAAAATCCTTTATTCAATCGTACGAAATGGAATTCGCCATTAGTTCAAGTCCCTCTGATACTGATATAGAATTTCACTCGAGCTCCGAAAACAGTGTGATCAGAATGAACCAGCCTATTAACCATCATCTATTCTGGATGAATTGGAGATGGTTTCATAGCCTACTCAATCATTAGAGACAAGAAGAAGGTGATCCCTTCCATCCACCATATTGCCCTCTTGGCTATGAACATGAAGCACTTGCCGACGAACCAATCCAAAACACCATTTTCACCCTCATTTCCCGAATATTTCACCACGATTATATTCTATCTAAAATTTTAAACCTTATTCATCCGCTCGTTCCGATCGACAATCATCCCGGAATAATATAAGAAGTCAACGAACTTCGCGCTCGAGTAATCAATTTGGAGAATATGGTGCAAAATTTACAAACTTCAGCAACATCATCGGCACCAACAGTATCACCACCATCGGTACCGACAGCACCAGTACCATCAACAAACCATGCCTCAACATCTCATTCTATACCTCGAGTATAATCATCGTTCTATGTATCGTTCTACATCAATTATCTTCGTTTTAATGGCGATTATGTAATCTCTAATGTTTTAGAGATTATGTATTCTAGTTTTGACGGTAAACCAAATGAGTTTAATACTATATTAACTCATTAAATCCATGATTACATCTGAAGAAAATATATATGTATATATGTTTTCATAAAGATTGTAATTAAAAATTCTTTTGTACAAACTGTTAATGGTGAAGATATTTTAATGGGTAGGTAATACCCGAGAAATATTTAGATTTCACATTAATAAGTTGCACTGTACATTCTTCCAATTTGATTCAACAGTCATTTACTATCCTACTTACATCCACAGATATACGAATCCGTTCACCACAGAATAATCATTTTCATTAAATTTTATATTTGGATTTTGACCTATCAAAATCCAACAAGTGGCATAATGAAGAAAACATTGAACAAAATAAAATTTGTTAAAAACAAACAAATTAATTATGAGAAATTTTGTTAAGAATCCACGCTAACTATTCCTAGCTAACTGTTCCTACCTAACTGTTAATTCCGTATTACATTTTATTTATCGCAATTTATTTATCGCAATTTAATTATCACAATTTATTTATCGCAATTTAAATTCTCGCAATTTTATTTATCGTCATTTAATTTCTGTTGTTTATTTTACGCACTTTAAATGTCAGGACACGTATACATTGTTTTGACATATCATATCGACGCATCTATATATATTATTTGGAATAACCATAGACACTCTATATGCTGTAATGTTCGAATTCGCTATACAGGGTTAAGGTTGATTCTTAAATAATATATATACTTTGAGTTGTGATCGAGTCTGAGACATGTACACGGGTCACAATACGTAATAATTAAATCGAATATTATATATAGAACTATATATGAATTATTGGACTGTTAACTGTGGACTATCGACTGTGGACTAATAACATTGGACAATTAAAATAAATTAAAATATTGATTTTAACATATGAAACTAAACATTTCTTCAAGTTTGCCACTTGATTTCATCTTAAACCTCATTTGTATCTGGACGATTACAATCTGCATTCAAACTTTTCATGATTCTTGAAAACACCTCAATTGAGAGGATGAACTAACAACATTTCATCTACGGAAGAAAAGATTTATGCATAAAGTTATGCCCCTGAAAACACTCGGAACCTGAGTAAACATTTAACACGTATTTGTGCTAGCTCCTTTGGCGTTGTTATTACCGAAAATAACTTTGCAATCCCTTTCCAAAGTAGCAAATTTTATCACAGCTCCAGCAAGTCAACTTCGACTTTTCATTCGAAACAACCTTATTATCACCTTGATATATATGTGTGTTCTTTTATTGTTACCGAAAAACCTTTTATATTCCACCATATTACCATCAGCGTTTAATCATCTAAAAACACAATTCTCTTAAAACCACCTCGGATTAATAACCGATGATTCAGATATGGTGGCATTAAATGCAGAGGAAACAGCAAAATCATAGATGGTCTAAACGGCCAAAAGTTTGATAATAAAAAATAGAATGTTGGGAACGCTCGATAGAAAATTTGGTACTGAAAAACAGATTGAGCTAACCATGAAGGAGACCAAGGACAAATACTAGGACCATACCATATATTCAACGAATCCAGGTAATTCTGGATCCGATGAAACCATCAACGAATATCTTACTCCGAAGTCATGTTAAAATCTTGCGGAAAATTTTTCTTCATCAACCTTCGAACTTGGAAATTCCAAAATATCATCATAAATATCTTCGATATTTCTGAGGATATTTTCATAAATATTCTCGTCCGAAATTATATACCTCTTCGTGCTTCCTGTGTTTCATTATATTAGAAACTTCTGTATAATCTAAGTTTAATTTATGAATGAATTCTGGAGAAATGTAAAGAAATTGATGCATGATTAGTATAATAAAATGACACTTGATCAACGTGATTATATTACAGTAAGTCATGCTGAGTTTCTAATGGAACGTGATGATTCACAGATCATAACGTCATCATGTGCCATGTTACATAACTCTTTCATTCTGCTTAACTTCTGAACATATCAAGAAAGTATATTCTTGATAGTTCTATTCTCAGTGATTCTGGTAATTTGACAAATCAAATCGTGCTATTATGTTCTTTCTTGTTTAGAACATTAAGTTCATTCGAAACTCCATACTTACGAATTCTGGACCATTACTCGCTTTACTAGAGGTCGAGTAGAGAATAAAAAGGCAAAGAGCTCCAAAATATAAGAGAAAATATAAATCCCAATAACAACTCAGAAATTACAAACCGTGGATATTAATACGAATCGCAATATAAAGACACGGTATAATTAAGAATAGTATCACACCAATGTAATAGTAGAAGTAAACAGATTTTTTTGGTGAAAGATTGAGAAGAAGGATGATAGAAATGATAATTAGGAAAATATCAAGGATTAGAACTGGATTAAGCATTTTCACAATCTTTTGGATGTATGAACTAAGAAAGAAAGTATATGAATGGTGAGAATAATGCAACGGAAGAGCTTAATTTATAATGGAAATATCAAACAGAGTAATCGAGGCAGATCACCGTATTTAATTATAGAGATCTTAATTTCCTTACTCGCCGAAGAATCAAATCTTTTTGATTTCGAAGATTTTCTATAAATCCCTTGAATTCCGGAATTCAACCATGACTAGTCAAAAGTTATGATGAAACTTGTATTTCTCATTTCACTCTTTTGTGATAGCTTCACTCACCCGCTTTGAATAATCGAATTGTTTTATCCATATTACTCAATAGTGATAAAACTCTATTTATCAACTCATATGTGTCATGAAAACATACTTATTGTCAACCATGACGATCCCAATCAAATTTCGGGACGAAATTTCTTTAACGGGTAGGTACTGTGATGACCCGGAAATTTCCGACCAAATTTAAACTTTAATCTTTATATGTTTCCGACACGATAAGCAAAGTCTGTATTATTGAGTCTCAAAAATTTTGAAACTATATTCATGTAATCAAATACCCTTTGACTATTCCCGATGATTCACGAATAATTGGTTGTAATTATATATATATATATATATATATATATATATATATATATATAAATATATGTGTATATAATAATAACTTGAAATATGTAAATAATGTATTATATGATTTAATTGTTATGAAAAATAGGTTACGATTAATAATACTTGTTTTTACGTTTTGGACTTGGTTAGAACTGCCAACCGATACATTGTGTTTTTATATAACGGATAAAAAGTTTATTAATAATATAAAATATAATTGATGAGTTCTATGTGCCTGTGAATTTCGGTTTGTTACAAGATGCTACTGCGCATTTTTTTTTTGTTGTTTCTTTTAATACTCATTTAAACATATATATATATTCATGCATGTATCTATATTCAAGACCCCCACTTGCAACTACAGAGTATTATTGTTACTTTTATTTTTTATTTTTTTTGACGAGTAAAGATAAAATTCAAAAACTCCAACTTCAAACATCTATTATTTTTGCACACATATCACCATCACCTTTATTTCATTTGTTTTCTTCTTTTTGAAACTACACCCAAAACCACCTCTATTATCTCTTTATGATTAATCGATGTCTCCCCACATGTCTTTGTTTTTGTTTAACACATCAACTTTACATATGAGTACATGCATCAATGTGCCTACCTACACTAATTGACTTCTATAATGCTAATTTAAGCATGACCCACTACTCACTCCATTTACTCCACAAATTACGGCCAATATCATCTAATAATTTAACAAAATATTGAACTATTAATTATCTTAATAAATCATATGGAGTATATTATAGTTTCAGCTATGGTCACATGAGCTAGCTTTTATCAAACATGATTTTCAAATTAAGCTTACATCCCTGCACAGTAAACTGTAACGACCCGTCCTTATCCATCTGGACGGAGTCATCAACATTTGGTCCCATTGCGATGATCGACTCCAAGTAATGTCTTTAAAATGAGCAAATGCACAGCGGAAGACTTAATTCGTACCTGAGAATAAACATGCTTAAAAGTGTCAACCAAAAGGTTGGTGAGTTCATAGGTTTATCATAACAATCATTTCAATATATTAATAGACCACAAGATTTCATAATCATAAACATAATACACTCGCAAGTGTATGTAAAGCATTCTAAGTGGTTGAGCACTTGGTAACCATACTTAACATTTAATTAACGTCACATATTCCCTTTATTATGAAATCTCACTACACTGTACCAAGTGTAGTCACTGAATGAAGTACTGTGCAACCGTTGAATACTGGTCGTCTAGTCCGGTTGGGGTTGTCAGGCCCGATAGATCTATCAACAGGATTCGCGTTTACAATACCCATGTAAATAGTAGTTACCAAGCTACAGGGAAGTATGCCAGTGGTACAACTCAACGTAGAATATATTTTTAAGTACTTGTGTCTATTTCGTAAACATTTATAAAGGTAGCGCATGTATTCTCAGCCCAAAAATATATATTGCAAAAGCAATTAAAAAGGGAGCAAATGAAACTCACCATACTGTATTTTGTAGTAAAAATACGTAGAACGACATTGAACAAGTATAGGGTTGGCCTCGGATTCACGAACCTATATTAATTGTATATTTATTAAAACATATAATCGTAATCGAACAACCTTATATATCATTATTATTATTAATATATTTGTTATATTATGTTATATAGTTAAATTTAATATATTTAATTCATACATTGTATATAATTAATAGTTTAATTATTAATATTTTATTGATAAAATATAGTATTAAGTAATATTAATGTAATGGTAATGTATTTTTATATAAAGTTTTATATTTGTAATAATAATAATGATATTGATAGTAATAATAATATGGTTGTAATAATATCAATTATCACTTATATGAAATCATTAATTAACTAAGGACTAGTTTGACATTATTTTTGTCCATTATAGGGTAATATGTAATTCTATGAACCTACTTATTTTGAATTGTAACCATAGCTATAGTTTAGGGGTTAATAGTGTAACTTTTAAATTAGATCATGCTAGTACATATGCAAATTGTTCGTTCAACATTTTAGGTTTTTAATATTAATCAATTATTTTCTATCTTATATATAAAAAAGTAACCAATATAGAACTAATTAAGTACCAGTACAATTTACATCTTTATCAAAGTTTCAGATTCAGATTTGTGGTAAACGATTTGTATCAAGACGACAAGACCCGGAATTATCCGAATTCGTAACCGAAACGATCGATGCGTTTAACAATTAGTTTTGGTTTCGTTTTAATGAAAAATATGAACATGAATTATTGATAAAAGCTAGCTTAATGAAAAATTAATATTTAAATGTGGTTAAGAAACACCTTCAAAATATAACTAAGTTGACACCGAGTTATATACGTAAAACATTTAGTTGTCACTCTTGTTCGTTTGTAGCAGTAAATAAAGAGTTCGGAGTGGTGATTGAAGGTGTTGGGTTTAGCTTTGGGTTGCTTCGATCAGGAAAAGAACAGATAACTTCAACATCCTCTTTTCATCATCAACTCTCATCATCATCTTTTATCATAAAAAAAATTCATAGTAGCGACAACTAGATGAGTGGTTTTATTTATTTATTTATTTTTTTTTTATTTTTTTTTTTAGTAAATGGAATCCATCTCATTTGTTTCTCTCTTGACTCTTCTTATATTCCCTGTATACCAAGAAATATATACCTTCCTCTTTTTTTTTAATAACTCATCACGTTCAACATTATTTTGAGTCACGAACATGTAATAAAAGGGTTTTTTTTTTTGGGGTGATTTGTTGCCATTCGATTAAGATGAAAAGAGGACATGAGTTGTTAATAGTGGTGCTCTAGTGAGGTGGTGACTGGTTCTCTCGGACAGAGGTAGGAGAGGGAGAAGGGAGATGGAGTCATGAAAGTGATGAGTGTTCTCCTTCATTCATCTCTGTATATCTATATGTATCTTTATATAATATATTTATAATATAAAGTAATAATATAATAATTATAAAAATAATAATAAATTAAAAAGAAACGTGGGGATAAGATGGTGATGTCTAACTTCCCATTATTCAATCCGTGATTTTTTTTATTTTTTTTTACGGCTCTAAGGTAGCCACCTGGAAACAAATATAAATTAAATAAACCTAATCTAAATTGAGGTGTACGTATGCATATAAAATATTGAAACCTAAATCTAATTTTTTTTTTTTTTGTCGTACAGAGGGAATGAGATATATATCCCTTGTATGTGCTAAAATTAAGTTGAATATCTCCTCATCTTTTTGGTGACATGGGCTACCTTTAAAAAAAATGATGTTGATGTTGCCTGAAAAGCAAAAGAAAACGCAAGTGGATGATTTCATACTAATTAACAAACGTGTGAAGTTTAATATAATGATTTCGTACACTGTTATATCGTGGTCCGTGATCATTCAGTGTCGGATAAAAAGTCTTCAGAAAAATCCCAACTTTTTAGATTAAGTATATTTATTTATTTTGGTAATTATGGTATGAAATTCAGTCATTAATTTAATAAATAAAAATTCACCTCAACTGTCCCTCTCATATATGGGTAAAATATAAAGAGTGTCAAAACTTAACCGATAGTTCCTAAATACATTTTTAATAAGCCTAAATTTTATATAACTCATTTTTGGATCACCGTTTATTTTAAAATCACATATATTTATTTTTAACTCGTTTAATATCGATCGAATTACAATTGAGCATTACTGTCGATTTCAAAATAAATTCGAATATATATATATATATATTCAATATACTTTATTTACATATATAGATACCTTTTAAATAATAGTTATTATATATTATTTTATTTTACATTATTAGTTCTAACTATTACGTCAAACAATATTTCAATTTATATTTCAAATTCATATATTTAAATATATATATGTATCTATTTACAAATAGTGGTTCGTGAATCGTCGAGAATGGTTGAAGGTCAATTGAATATTTGAAACAGTTCAAAATTTTTGAGACTCAACCTAACAAATTTCTCTTATCATGTCAAGAATATTAAATCGTATCGAGAGTTTGGTTTAAAATTAGTCGGAATTTTCCGGGTCGTGACAGTACCTACCCGTTAAAGAAATTTCGTCCCGAAATTTAATCGAGGTCGTCATGGCTAACACTAAAAATGTTTTCATGACGAATATGAGTTGATAAATAGAGTTTTATTACTGTTGAGTAATATTGATAAGATAATTCGATTACTCGAAGCGTATGAGTGAAGTTATTACAAAAGAGTGAGTTGAAGGAATAAAGTTTCGTCTTAACTTTTGACGTTGCCTTGGTTGAATTCCGGAATTCAAGGGATATAAAGAAAATCTTCGAAATCTAAAAGATTTGGTTCTTCGGCAAGTAAGGAAATTAAGATCTCTATAATTAAATACGGTGATCTGCCTCGATTACTCTGTCTGATATTTCCATTATAAATTAAACTCTTCCTTCCCATTATTCTCACCATTCCTATACTTTCTTTCTCAGTTCATATATCCAAAAGATTGTAAAAATGCTTAAACCGGTTCTAATCCTCGTCCTTCTTCTGTCAATCACTTCTGTCTTCCTCCTTTTTCATCTACCACCGGAGGAATCTGCTTTCTTCTACTTTGCCCTTGGGGTTATAGTGTTCTTAATTCTCCCGTGTCTTTATGTTGCGATAAAAATTGATATACACGGTTTGTAATTTATGTGTTGTTATCGGGTTTTACATTCTCCCTTATATTTCGAAGCTCTATGCTTTTGTTTTCTCTTCTCGACTTCAAGTCAAGCAAATAATGGTCCAGAATTTGTAGATATAGAGTTTCGAATGATTATAGTATTCTAAGCAGAAAGGAATGTATTAGCACGATTTGATTTGTCAAATTACCAGAATCTCTGAGGCTGGAACTATCAAGAATATATTTTCTTGATATGTTCAGAGGTTAAATAGAATGAAAGAGTTATGTAACATGGTTCATGATATAGGTATGATCTGTGATCCTTTATCACGTTCCATTAGAAACTCAGCATGACTTACTGTAATATAATCACGTTGGCCAAGTGTCATTATATTATACTAACCCATGCTTCAATTCCCAACACTTCTCCACAATTCATTCATAATTCATACTTAGATTTTACAGAAGTTTCCAATATAATGTATTACAGATAGCACGAAGAGGTATATAATTTCGGACGAGAATATTTATGAAAATATCTTCAGAATTATCGAAGATATTTATGATGATATTTTGGAATTTCTAAGTTCGATGGTTAATGAAGAAAGATTTTCCGCAAGATTTTAACATGACTTCGGAGCAAGATATTCTCTAAAGATTTCATAGGATTCAGAATTATTTGGGTTCTTTGAACATAGGGTTTGGTCCTTGTATTTGTCCTTGGTCTCCTTCATGGTGTGCTCAATCCATTTTTCAGTATCAAATTTTATATCGAGCGTTCCTAACACTTCTTTCTTTATCATCAACTTTTGACCATTAAGACCATCTATAACATGCTGCTTCGTCAGCATTTTTAAAGTTAACGAATCTAAGTCATCGGTTATCAAACCGAGGTGTTTGCAGGAGAATTGTGTTTTTAGATGATTAAACGCTGATGGTAGTATGATGTAATATAAAAGGTTCCCCAGTAATAATAAAGAGTACGCATATATATATCAAGGTTATAATAAGGTTGTTTCGGATGAAAAGTCGGAGTTGACTTGATGGAGCCGTGACAAAATTTGCTACTTTGAAAGGAATTGTAAAGTTATTTTGGGTAACAACAACGCTGAAGGAAATAGCACAGCTACGTGTTAAACGTTCACTCAGTTTCCGAGAGTTTTTCAGGTACATGACTATATGCATAAATCTTTTCTTTCGTAGATGAAGTGCGGCTAGTTCATCCTCTCGATTGAGGTATTTTCAAGAACCATGATAGATTTGAACATGGATTGGAATTGTCAAGATACAAATGAGGTTTAAGATGAAATCAAGTGACAAACTTGAAGAATTGTTTAGTTTCATATGTTATAATCAATATTTTAAATTCATTTTTAATTGTCCAATGTTATTAGTCCACAGTCGATAGTCCACAGTAACAGTTCAATAATTCATATATAGTTTAATATACAATATTCTAATTAATTAATACGTGTCGTGACCCGTATACGTCTCAGACTCGATCACAACTCAAATTATATATATTATTGTAGAATCAACCTCAACCCTGTATAGAGAACTCGATCATTACTGCATATAGAGTGTCTATGGTTATTCCAAATAATATATATAAATGCGTCGATATGATATGTCAAAACCTTGTATACGTGTCCCGATATATAAAGTGCGTAAAATAAATACAGAAATTAAATGACGATAAATAAAATGCGTAAAGTAAATAGCAGAAATTAAATAACGATAAATAAAATTGCGAGAATATAAATTGTGATAAATAAATTGCGATAAATAAATTGCGATAAAATAAAATGTGATACAGAGTTAGCCAGGAACAGTTCGCTAGGATCTTGTTAGCGTGGTTTCTTAACAAAATTTCATATTGTTATTTAGTCTGTTTCTAATCAATTTTTATTGTGTCCATTATTTCTTCATTATGCCACTTGTTGTCTTCTGATAAATCAAAATCCAAATATGAAATTGGATGAAAATGGTTGTTCTGTGGTGAACGGATTCGTATACATGTGGATGTAAATAGGATAGTAAATGACTGTTGAATCAGATTCGAAGAATGTACAATGTAACTTATTAATGTGAAATCTAAATATTCCTCGGGTATTACCTACCCGTTAAAATATTTTCACCATTAACAGTTTGTACGAAAGAATTTTTAATTACAATCTTTATGAAAATATACTTACATATATATTTTCCTCAGATGTAATCATGGTTTTAATGAGTCAATATGATATTAGACTCATTTGATTTACCATTAGAATAAGAATATATAATCTCTAAAACATTAAAGATTATATAATCGCCATGTCGAACGAAGATAAATAATGTAGAATGATTCATAGAACGATGATTATACTCGAGGTACAGAATGAGATATTAGGGCGTGTGATGTTGAAACTTGTGTTGTTGGTGGTACTATTGATGCCGGTGATGTTGCTGAAGCTGATACGTTTTGCACTATATTCTCCAAATTGATTACTCGAGCGCGAAGTTCGTTGACTTCTTGTATTACTCCGGGATGATTGTCGGTCGGAACGAGCGGATGAATAAGGTTTTGAATTTGAGATGGTATATAATTGTGACGAGATACTCTGGAAATGAGAGAGAAAATGGTATTACGAACAGGTTCACCGGTAAGTGCTTCAGGTTCTTCGTCAAAAGATGAATTCGGTCGGTGGAAAGGATCGACTTCTTCGCGTCTCCATTGATTAAGTTAACTACAAACCCATCTCTAATTCATCTAGAATAAATGATGGCTAATTGGTTGACTCATTCCGGTTACACTGCTTTCGGAGCTCGAGTGGAAATCCATATCGGAATAGCTGTCGGAATAACTATCAGATTAGCTATCGAAATCTGAGGGACTCGAACTGGTTGATGGATTCATCTCGTACGATCAGAAGAAGTATTTTCGATATGAAATAGATAATAGGATGTAGATTAGTACCCTGCAATACATAATTTGCATATGCATATATAATACTAAAATCCCATAAGTTACGGAGGAATCTACGGAAACTGCCAGGCAAAGTCTACAGTAACAGATACGCTAAGATACAAATTTTGTCTATACACTATCGATGCAATAGTGGTAGTAAGATGTGCTAAACTTAAAGATGATAAGCAAGTAATTTCCGACAAGAAATGATAAGCAAAACTTATAATATGCGGCTAAGGTCGAAGTCCAGACTCACTAATGCATCCTAACAACTATCAGTTAGACACACTAATGCAAGACTTGGTTCGCTAAGACCACCGCTCTGATACCACCTGTAACGACCCGTCCTTATCCATCTGGATGAAGTCATCAACATTTGGTCCCATTGCGATGATCGACTCCAAGTAATGTCTTTAAAATGAGCAAATACACAGCGGAAGACTTAATTCGTACCTGAGAATAAACATGCTTAAAAGTGTCAACTAAAAGGTTGGTAAGTTCATAGGTTTATCATAACAATCATTTCAATATATTAATAGACCACAAGATTTCATAATCATAAACATAATACACTCGCAAGTGTATGTAAAGCATTCTAAGTGGTTGAGCACTTGGTAACCATACTTAACATTTAATCAACGTCACATATTCCCTTTATTATGAAATCTCACTACACTGTACCAAGTGTAGTCACAGAACGAAGTACTGTGCAACCGTTGAATACTGGTCGTCCAGTCCGGTTGGGGTTGTCAGGCCCGATAGATCTATCAACAGGATTCGCGTTTACAATACCCATGTAAATAGTAGTTACCAAGCTACAGGGAAGTATGCCAGTGGTACAACTCAATGTAGAATATATTTTTAAGTACTTGTGTCTATTTCGTAAACATTTATAAAGGTAGCGCATGTATTCTCAGCCCAAAAATATATTTTGCAAAAGCAATTAAAAAGGGAGCAAATGAAACTCACCATACTGTATTTTGTAGTAAAAATACATAGAACGACATTGAACAAGTATAGGGTTGGCCTCGGATTCACGAACCTATATTAATTGTATATTTATTAAAACATATAATCAGAATCGAACAACCTTATATATCATTATTATTATTAATATATTTGTTATATTATGTTATATAGTTAAATTTAATATATTTAATTCATACATTGTATATAATTAATAGTTTAATTATTAATATTTTATTGATAAAATATAGTATTAAGTAATATTAATGTAATGATAATGTGTTTTTATATAAAGTTTTATATTTGTAATAATAATAATGATATTGATAGTAATAATAATATGGTTGTAATAATATCAATTATCACTTATATGAAATCATTAATTAACTAAGGACTAGTTTGACATTATTTTTGTCCATTATAGGGTAATATGTAATTCTATGAACCTACTTATTTTGAATTGTAACCATTGCTATAGTTTAGGGGTTAATAGTGTAACTTTTAAATTAGATCATGCTAGTAGATATGCAAATTGTTCGTTCAACATTTCAGGTTTTTAATATTAATCAATTATTTTCTATCTTATATATAAAAAGGTAACCAATATAGAACTAATTAAGTACCAGTACAATTTACATCTTTATCAAAGTTTCAGATTCAGATTTGTGGTAAACGATTTGTATCAAGACGACAAGACCCAGAATTATCCGAATTCGTAACCGAAACGATCGATGCGTTTAACAATTAGTTTTGGTTTCGTTTTAATGAAAAATATGAACATGAATTATTGATAAAAGCTAGCTTAATGAAAAATTAATATTTAAATGTGGTTAAGAAATACCTTCAAAATATAACTAAGTTGACACCGAGTTATATACGTAAAACGTTTAGTTGTCACTCTTGTTGGTTTGTAGCAGTAAATAAAGAGTTCGGAGTGGTGATTGAAGGTGTTGGGTTTAGCTTTGGGTTGCTTCGATCAGGAAAAGAACAGATAACTTCAACATCCTCTTTTCATCATCAACTCTCATCATCATCTTTTATCATAAAAAAAAATTCATAGTAGCGACAACTAGATGAGTGGTTTTATTTATTTATTTATTTTTTTTTTTTTTAGTAAATGGAATCCATCTCATTTGTTTCTCTCTTGACTCTTCTTATATTCCCTATATACCAAGAAATATATAACCTTCCTCTTTTTTTTTTTTTTAATAACTCATCACGTTCAACATTATTTTGAGTCACGAACATGTAATAAAAGGGTTTTGGGGGGGGGGGGGGGGGGGTGATTTGTTGCCATTCGATTAAGATGAAAAGAGGACATGAGTTGTTAATAGTGGTGCTCTAGTGAGGTGGTGACTAGTTCTCTCGGACAGAGGTAGGAGAGGGAGAAGGGAGATGGAGTCATGAAAGTGATGAGTGTTCTCCTTCATGCATCTCTGTATATCTATATGTATCTTTATATAATATATTTATAATATAAAGTAATAATATAATAATTATAAAAATAATAATAAATATAATAATAATAAATTAAAAAGAAACGTGGGGATAAGATGGTGATGTCTAACTTCCCATTATTCAATCCGTGATTTTTTTTATTTTTTTTATTTTTTTTTTTACGGCTCTAAGGTAGCCACCTAGAAACAAATATAAATTAAATAAACCTAATCTAAATTGAGGTGTACGTATGCATATAAAATATTGAAACCTAAATCTAAATTTTTTTTTTTTTTTTTTGTCGTACAGAGGGAATGAGATATATATCCATTGTATGTGCTAAAATTAAGTTGAATATCTCCTCATCTTTTTGGTGACATGGGCTACCTTTAAAAAAAATGATGTTGATGTTGCCTGAAAAGCAAAAGAAAACGCAAGTGGATGATTTCATACTAATTAACAAACGTGTGAAGTTTAATATAATGATTTCGTACACTGTTATATCGTGGTCCGTGATCATTCAGTGTCGGATAAAAAGTCTTCAGAAAAATCCCAACTTTTTAGATTAAGTATATTTATTTATTTTGGTAATTATGGTATGAAATTCAGTCATTAATTTAATAAATAAAAATTCACCTCAACTGTCCCTCTCATATATGGGTAAAATATAAAGAGTGTCAAAACTTAACCGATAGTTTCTAAATACATTTTTAATAAGCCTAAATTTTATAGAACTCATTTTTGGATCACCGTTTATTTTAAAATCACATATATTTATTTTTAACTCGTTTAATATCGATCGAATTACAATTGAGCGTTACTGTCGATTACAAAATAAATTTGAAAATATATATATATATATATATATATATATATATATATATATATATATATATATATATATATATATATATATATATATATATATATATATATATATATTCAATATACTTTATTTACATATATAGATACCTTTTAAATAATAGTTATTATATATTATTTTATTTTAGATTATTAGTTCTAACTATTACGTCAAACAATATTTCAATTTATATTTCAAATTCATATATTTAAATATATATATATCTATTTACAAATAGTGGTTCGTGAATCGTCGGGAATGGTTGAAGGTCAATTGAATATTTGAAACAGTTCAAAATTTTTGAGACTCAACCTAACAAATTTCTCTTATCATGTCAAGAATATTAAATCGTATCGAGAGTTTGGTTTAAAATTAGTCGGAATTTTTCGGGTCGTGACATAAACCCAACTCGATCTCCATTAAACTGTCGGTAGATATTTACAAACTACTATTGGATAAACACGTTTTAATTTTTTTTAGATATATTATTTTAAAATTTTGCTTTTCACTTTTGGAATTACACTAACTAATTAGATCCGTGATTTGTAATTGAATGTATTATTATTACTGTGTTTAGGAATGAATGAAATTAAATTTGACAATTGTCTTTGTCTACCCACTTTCTATCTATTCTATTTTTAATTCATCTATATAAATACATACCTATGCATTCACTGCATTTTTAAGAAAACCCATTTCATTCCACTTTGAAACCCATCTACCACCCTCACATCTTAGACTCTTCCTAAAACAATCACCAAACCACCATGTCACTGGTTATGTCGAGCTCCAACAAGTATAACCCACCATCATTTTCTGCTACAACCGATACTATTGTTATTGATCGAAGATTACCATTACTAAACCGTGACTAACCATAACCCGTCACCACCTTGATTCACCACTCATCACCACAACTTTATTTTGATCACCATCTGTCATCTCTCTCTCATCTCCTCTCTCTCTCTCTTTAAATTATAGCCGAGGACAACACCATGACCATCACCGTTCGATCAGTCAAGACCACCCCAAACCCACCCTTGAAGACTGCTGCCATTCGTTACCATTAATTTCTATTTTGATTCGGTACAACCACAATAATCATCTTCTACCACCACCATTATAAACCCATGAACTACTTGTTGTTTAGAAGAAACCTCACAAAACCACCACTCTACTATTCATCATCTTCTTCATACCATCACCGGTTACCATCATCTAACAACCCAAAGCAACAACACCACCTATTACTATTGTCATGACCTTTCTCTGATGAACACCATAACCACCAACTTCAATTAGCACCACCACAACCGCCACCCTTCAGTTGCTGTTTATAGCCATAAAAACCATCACCTCCAGCCATGATAGAAGAAAGACAAGGTGGCACGAGTGGTTAGGAGTGTTGTGGTGTAAGCTTGAGGTCCTAGGATCGAATCCAGCAGGCTGCGTATATATGTTTTTTTAAATTATTGAAGAGTGTGGGTCTGTTCCTGTTGGGCTTAGATTGATTGTTGGGCCGAGATCAAATTTTGTTTGTTGGGCTGTTAGCAGGCTCGTAGCAGAAACTGATATGGTGTATTATTATTACTCCGTATTAAAATTTTATTATTATTATTAGTATTATTATTATTATTATTATTATTATTATTATTATTATTATTATTATTATTATTATTATTATTATGTAATGTTATGTATTATTATTATTATTGTTATTAATACAAGTATTCGTATTATTATTATCATTAGTAAGTAATTATAATTAGTATTATTGTTATTAGTAAAACTATTATAATTAATATTATTAGTATCGTTAATATTAATATTAATATTATTATCGTTATTATTATTGAAATTATTATATAAAGTATTGTTATTATAACTACTAAGTATATTATTATAATTATCATTATTAACATTTAGTATTAATATTATCATGATTATTATTATTAGTATTATCATTATTGGTAAAATTATTATTATTAATATTAATATTATTATTATCAATATTTAACGTTATTATCATTATTAATATTATCATTATTAATATTAAAACTATTATTATTATCAAGAGTAATACCTATATTAATATTACGGTTATATTTATATTATTATTATCATATATAACATATTAATATATTATAATATATTATAAATAAAATTATATGTATATAGAGATATCAATTTTAATACATTATATAATCTATATAGATATTAAAATATAATATATATATATATATATATATATATATAATAAATGATATACTTATTTATTAAAATATTTTAATAAATATTTACTATAAAAATGTTAATAAATGTATTATGATAATAAATATTAGTTATTTAAAACATATAAAATAAATATAGTTATAACATATAATTTATTAAAGATATAATATATATAAATAAAGTATATATCTTTTAATTAGAACTTAGTATAAAACTTATATATAAATTGTATAATTATAACTTTTATTACATAAAAAAATTAATTACTTTAAATCTACAAGTAAAAATATTATACGATTAATATTTGTTTTATTACGGTTATGTGTTATTATATGTGTTAATATATACTTGATATAGGTTCATGAATCCGAGGCTAACCCTGCATTGTTCAGTTCCGTCGTATGAATATTTTTACTACAAAATATCGTATTGTGAGTTTCATTACTCCCCTTTTAAATGCTTTTGCAATATATATTTTTGGGACTGAGAATACATGCGCTTTTATAAATGTTTTACGAAATAGACACACGTAATTGAAACTACATTATATGGGTGAATGATCGAAGTCGAATATGCCCCTTTTGCTTGGTAGCCTAAGAATTAGTAAACCGATCTACTAATTGACGCGAATCCTAAAGATAGATCTATTGGGCCCAAAAAGCTCCATTCTGGAATTTGGAATGCTTTAGTACTTCGATTTTATCATGTCCGATGGGTGTCCCGGAATGATGGGGATATTCTATATGCATCTTGTTAAGGTCGGTTACCAGGTGTTCACCATATGAATGATTTTTATCTCTATGCAGTTTGCGAAATGCCTGATACGAGATGTGTATTTATGAAATTAAAATCTTGTGGTCTATTAAAATTATGGAAATGATTGATTACGATAAACTAATGAACTCACCAACCTTTTGGTTGACACTTTAAAGCATGTTTATTCTCAGGTATTAAAGAAATCTTCCGTTGTGCCTTTGCTCATTTTAGAGATATTACTTGGAGTCATTCATGACATATTTCAAAAGACGTTGTATTCGAGTCGTTGAGTTCATCAAGATTATTATTAAGCCAATTATAGTTGGATATATTATGAAATGGTATGCATGCCGTCAACTTTCGATGTAATGAAAGATTGTCTTTTCAAAAACGAATGTAATGTTTGTAAAATGTATCATATAGAGGTCAAGTACCTCGCGATGTAACCAAATGTAATGTATTCGTCTAGATGGATTAGGATGGGTCATTAGAAATAGAAGTCAAAGACAAAGTTGAACAGAAAAGGACACGCGTCGGCGACTGACAAGTGACCTTACATGACCACGTGGGAATGCAGAAGTTTAACGCATGTGCAGACATGTGTTATACTTTGTCAACACCTAGGGAACACAACATTCTATTTGTTTAATCAAATAGTGGTGCCAAACCAAATTGGGGTGTTCCTGCAAATAGCTACCAAAGAGGAAAGAGGAGAGCATGCTCTCTGATGCAGTTGTCCCCACAAGTACAGACATCCTATGTACCAGTGGACAATATAACCATTACATGGTTAATAGGACTACTATAAATTGTTGTATCCACTGTTGTAACAACTAGTGGTGTGGGTTTATTTATTTAGAGTCAAAAACATGTAATAGCTTTTAGTTTACCTCTTAGCTACATTCTAGGTAATCTGTATCAACCAACTATCATTCCGCCAAGGATAGTTGTGATTCTTTATGATTCAATCAATAAAGAATAACCGTTGAAAATTACATGTGACTCTATTTAATTTACATGTTTGAATACTAATTGTGTTTAACTGTTAAGTTAATTAAAATAAATTGTATTCAACCCCCCCCCCCCCCCCTTACAATACTCCTGTTGTTATCAAGGGACCAACATTACTATTAAAGTTATCATTATTATTAAAATTATCATTTTTTTTTATTATTATCATTAGTATTGAAATTATCGTTATTATTAAAATTATTACTATTATTATTATGATTATCATTTTTGTTATTACTAGTATCATTATTATTTTTATAAAACCCATATTATTATTATTATCAATATTACTATTAATATTATTATCATTACTACAATAAAAATTTGTCATATAAAAATATACTTAACTAAACTATAATAATATTTTTATTTATTTAAAGTATATAAAATAAATACATTTAATTAAGTTATTAACAAAACATATAATTTATTAAGATAACATTTATATCACTAATAATATATAAATTGTTCTATTACAATTATATGTGTTAATATATATATAAATGATATAGGTTCGTGAATCCGGGTCAACCCTGCATTGTTCAGTTCCGTCGCATGCATATTTTTACTACAAAATATCGTATCGTGAGTTTCATTACTCCCTTTTTAAATGCTTTTGCAATATATATTTTTGGGACTGAGAATACATGCGCTTTTATAAATGTTTGACGAAATAGACACAAGTAATTGAAACTACATTCTATGGTTGAATGATCGAAATCGAATATGCCCCTTTTAGCATGGTAGCCTAAGAATTAGTAAACCAGTCTAATAATTGACGTGAATCCTAAAGATAGATCTATTGGGCCCAACAAGCCCCATCCGTTGTTGCGGATGCTTTAGTACTTCGAAATTATCATGTTCGAAGGATGTCCCGGAATGATGGGGATATTCTATATGCATCTTGTTAATGTCGGTTACCAGGTGTTCAATCCATATGAATGATTTTATAGCAGTGAGCAGACCTGCACAAATTGATTATGAAAAATGAAATCTTGTGGTCTATTAAAATTATGGAATGATTTATTATAATAAACCTATGAACTCACCAATCTTTTGGTTGACACTTTTAAGCATGTTTATTCTCAGGTATGAAAGAAATCTTTCACTGTGCATTTATTCATATTACATGGAGTCGTTCATGGCATACTTAGGACAGTACCTCGCAATGGAACCAAATGTTGATGACTTCGTCCAGATGGATTGGGACGGGTCGCTTCAGTTGGTATCAGAGCGGTGGTCTTAGCGAACTAGGTCTTGCAATAGTGAGTTCGATTGATAGTCGTTAGAATAAATTAGCAAGTCTGGACTTCGACCTTAGCTGCATATTATAAGTTTTGCTTATCATTCCTAGTAGAAATTTACCTGCTTATCATTCCTAAGTCTAGACGAGTTTTACTGCATTTATTGCATAGATAGTGTATAGATAGATTCATATCTTAGCATATCTATTACTATAAACCTTGTCTGACAGTTTCCAAAAATTCCTCCGTAACTTATGAGATTTTGGTATTGTATATACATATGTAAATTATGTATTGAAGCATACCAAACTAAATCCTATAATATATTTATTATCGAAAATACTTTATCTGACCGTGCAAGATGAAACTCGCTACTAGTTCAAGTTTCCTCAGATTCCGACAGCTATACCTATATGAATTTCCAATCGAGTTCCGAATACAGTGTAACCGGAATGGATCAACCGATCAGTCATCATCAATTATGAATGAATTAGGGATGGATTCGTAGTCGACTTAATCAATGGAAATGCGAAGAAGGAGATCCTTTCCACCAACCGAATTCACCTCTTGGCGAAGAACCTGAAGCACTTACCGGCGAACCAGTTCGAAACACTATTTTCACCCTCATTACCAGGATAACTCGCAATGATGACATAATATCTACAACTCTAAACCCCATTCAATCTACTCATTCCAACCGCCAATCATCCCGGAGTAATAGAAGAAGTCAACGAGCTTCGCGCTCGAGTAGTGAATTGGAGAATATGGTGCAAAACTTACAAATGCCAGCATCAGCATCGGCAGCACCAGTTCCACCAATAACACAAGCCTCAACACCACACGTCTCAACATCACCACCCGTATCTCGAGCATAACCTTTGATCTACCTATCGTTCTACATCATTTATTTTCAATCTACATGGCGATTATGTAATCTCTAATGTTTTAGAGATTATATATTCTAGTTCTAACGATAAATCAAATGAGATTAATATAATATTGACTCATTAAATCTACGATTACATCTGAAGAAAATATATATGTAAGTTTATTTATATAAATATTGTAATTAAAAATTCTCTTGTAAAAACTGTTAATCGTGAAAATATTTTAACGGGTAGGTAATACCCTAAGAAATATTTAGATCTCACATTAACATGATGCAGTGTACATTCTTCAATTCGGATTCAGCAGTCACTAACAATACTGCTCAAATTCGCACATATACGTATCCGTTCACCAAAGAACATCCATTTTCATTCAAATTTCATATTTGGATTTTGATCGATCAGAATCCAAGTCAAGATTTGACAAGTGGCATAATGAAGAAAATAATGGACAAAATAAAATTTATTAGTAACCAATTAATTAATCACGCAAAACTTTAAACCTAAACTAACCAAATCCTAGCTAACTGTTCCTAGCTAACTGTTCCTAGCTAACTGTTCCTATAACCGTTATGACTATTTCCTTATTACATTTTATTTATTGTCATTTTAATTATCACAATTTATTTATCCCAATTTTAATTATCGCAATTTATTTATCTCATTTTTAATTATCGCAATTTATTTATCGCAATTTTAATAATCGCAATTTTATTTATCGTCATTTATTTTACGCACTTTATTCATCGTTATTTAAATAGTGTTATTTATTTTACGCATCTTAAATATCGTCGGATAATCGGGACAAATGTACAATGGGTCACGCTACGTCTTGATTAACTATATTATATATTGAACTATTGGATTATTAGACTATTGGACTACTAACATTGGACTACTAACTTTGGACAATTAAAAGGTATTAAAAGAGTAGGAAATATTAATTACAACACGTTTGGACTTAAAATATCGTTAATACATTACACCTACTACAATTAAATATTTCCTCAAGTTTGCCACTTGAATTCATCTTAAACAATTCTTTATATCTTGACGATTACCATCTCCGTTCAAATCCTTCGAAATTCTTGAAACACCTCGGACTGATAACCAATGATTCAGTTATGATAACTTTGAATGCTGATGAAGCAGCAAAACTGTTGATGGTCTTAA
The DNA here is from genome assembly GCF_046630445.1 of Rutidosis leptorrhynchoides. NCBI lineage: Eukaryota > Viridiplantae > Streptophyta > Magnoliopsida > Asterales > Asteraceae > Rutidosis > Rutidosis leptorrhynchoides. The sequence continues at coordinate 111,122,045 of NC_092334.1, read as the reverse complement.
TAGCCAAAAGCTTGATACTAAAGAATGGTGTGTTAAAAAGGCTCGGATCTGGAACTGAAAAACGGATTGAGCAAACCATGAAGGAGACCGAGGACAAATACAAGGACCAAACCCTATATTCAAAGAATCCAGATAATTCTGTATCCGATGAAATCTTTAGAGAATATCTTGCTCCGCACTCATGTTAAATCTTGTGGAAAATCTTTCTTCATCAACCTTCAATCTTAGAAATTCCAAAATATCATCATAAATATCTTCGATATTTTTGGGGATATTTTCATAAGTATTCTTGTCCGAAGTTATCTATCTCCTCGTGCTATCTATGTTACATCATAAAAGAAACTGTCTTAGTTTCCATCCTTCTGTAAATTTTGAGTTTAAATTATGAATGGCTTTTGGAGAAGTGTTGAGAATTGAAGCATGAGTTAGTATAATATAATGATGCCCGGCCAACGTGATTATATTAAAGTAAGTCATGCTGAATTTCTAATGGAATGTGATGATTCACAAATCATACCATCATCATGTGCCATGTTACATAACTCTTTCATTCTACTTAACCCCTAAACATATCAAGGACATATTCTCTTGATATTTCGATCTTTCCGGATTTTCTAGTAATTTAACAAGTCAGATCTTGCTATTACCATTTCTTTCTTAGAACTTTAGCCATGATCATTCGAAATTCAAAGATTTAATATATGAATCCGAGACGTCTTAATCGCTTTACTTAAGGTCGGTGATCATATACATGGCATTGTATATGTATATTTTATTTGCTAAAAGCCAAAGGCAGAACTACGAGAATTATAAGGCAAAGCTATACAAAATTCGCTGAAAATAAGTGCAGCGGTTATGTTTTCGCATTAATGCAAGACCGCGGTTTAATCCGCTGAGTTTCCGCGGATAGTTAAGTAACTCGCAGATCACGGATATTTCGATTCCTATAAATAGGGAGCTTGGCCTCTCATTTATGGGTTGTTGATTCTCTGCCATTTTGCCTAAGCCTTTGTAATTTTCACTTGTGATCTTGCCCAAGGGATTTTTACACCGCGCAAAGGTGAATCAAGCTAATTAACAATCAAGACCGGGTCAGGGTGGTTGATCACTTGATAGTTAAAGTGAAAGACGATCATTGGGGCCCAAAATAATCATCAAACATTCCATCCTCCATTATAATCTTATTGCACTCAATCCGTAATTATGTAACATCATTAATTAAGGACACGTTTTACAAATTAACCTGAAAATTTTTTGTTTCGTGCCGTTAAACAATTAATTTGACGATTTAATTGCAATCGTGTTTTTGCTGTGATGATTTGCAGGTGCTTTTACAATACGCAATCAGTCGATCTGCTCGACAATCATGATGACAAATGCAAAGCAAACTGGTGGTTCTACGAATGCTGATGCACTGCCTGGTGATTCGCAGAACGTTGTTATATTTCCATTACAAACAAATGCTAGTATAACCGCAGAAAAATCGGTTCAAGATCCGATCGCTAAAACATCTGCTGAAAACAATGCTAGTGACTCGCAGCCAGAAGTTGCTGCTGAAAAAATGATTGCGCAAAGAAATTTGCTACAAAATCGCAGTGAAATAACCGCTGATGGGAAGCGACCAAAAGCTTTGACTGGAAAATCTAGTTTGCGAACTGACAAGATTGTTGGTACTGCAATCGAGCAAGCTAAGAGAGATGCTAAGCGTAATTGTGAATCTCGCATACCGCGCACTTACTTATGGCCATTAAATGATTCAGGATCACAAGTTGATCGTCTAGTTATTGAGCATAATGATAGCGATAGTGATAATGCAGAAGATCGCATTCATTTGAACTCTGTGTATAAATCAAAAATGGCAAAAACGCCAAGAGAAGAGTGCGAATTTTCTGATGATTCGGACAGCGTAGAAGAGTTTGTTAAAAATCCACAAATTAAGCGAAAGCGACCTCCAACACCTTTCCCTCGCTATGGGGAAGAGGGCGATGCATCTGACGCTGCTCGCAGAGAAAATGCCCAGAATTTTTTGGCGGATGCTTTCAGAAGCATTGCGCCAAAGTCAATGCAACATAAGTTTGATCAGCCAAACTTTTTGCAAGACATGCTTACCAAGTTTTGTGCGGAGAATGCAGATACTCGCACAAAGAAGGCAACAGAAAACACTACTGCTGCGGACAAGTTTGCCCAGCATATTTCTGACTATCCAATTGTTTCTCCGCCGATCGTGCCGGCAACTCTAGGAGTCTATTCGGGGCTAACTGATCCTTTGGATTTTCTACAATGCTTCGAAGGAGTTGTGAGCACTTATAACTGGGATGAACCAGTCGCGTGTAGAGTATTCCACATGGCCTTGCAAGGGTCAGCAAGGGAATGGTTTCATAGTTTGCAATCTCGCAGTATCATTGGCTTCGTAGATTTGCAAGAAATTTTTTTTGCTGCAGTTTCAAAATCTATTATCGCAGAAAAAGACGCACATAGAATGTCACGATATTAAGCAAGGCAACAAGGAGACTTTGAACGCATTACTTACGCGGTACATCTACGAATGTCAAAAGATTCCAAGCCTGCATGAAGATAAAAAAAAAATCTCTGGATTTTTGCATGCTATTAATCCGCAGAGACATCCAACTCTGGTGCGAAGACTGCGAAGAGATGTTCCGCACACTTTTGCTAAAGTTCAATAGGAAACATATGATTACCTCCGTGGTGGAGAGGATAGCACTATAACCCCTGTGTGTGTGTGGGGTAGAGACAAAAGTTGGCGAGATGATAATGACTCTTTTCGCGATGGTAACAGTGATAATTACCGCGGATCAGGTTTTCCTCGAAGAAATGGCGGCGGTGGATACCCACAAAATGACAGGTTTCAAAGCCAAAATGATAACCATGGATATGGACGCCGTGATCGCTATTCTGAAAGTGGAGCAATGAATCATTCAACATCATTCAGACGCTAACAAAAACGCCCAAGGAAATTTTGTTGCAAGAAAGAGTTGCTAAGTCTTTTCCTGATCCGCAGCCTTTGGGAGAAAATAGCAGGCGCGATAGATCAAAATTTTGTGTTTTCCATGACGATTACGGTCATGACACCAATCGTTGTAGAAATTTGGCGGAATTCATTGCGGAATCATACGAGCAAGGCAAGATGGACCATTTAATCGCACAAAACACCACGAATGCGATTATAATGCCTACAAAAGCTAATACCTCGAATGCGTCAAACGCGGTTGAGCGAAAGGCTCCCGCAGTAAAAAATCTGAGAGTGAAATTGGTGAGTAAAAAAGAAAATCAGCGCGGAATCCAAGTAATCAACGTGGTAGAAGTGCAGGGCGACACGTCGATAATGCAAATTTCAGAACAGATTGTCAGTTGGAAATGTCCTTCTATTGCGTTTCCTCCTGCAAGTTTGACCGCGGATGATGATAAGCCTGTAGTGGTTTCATGTCGCATTGCAAATACTGGAATAATGAAAATGAAGGTACATGTGGACACTGGTAGCAGTGTCGACGTCATGTACGAATAATGCTTTAGCAAGTTGCCCGCGAACATTCAAGCTTTGATGAAACCTACTGCGGTTTCACTTGCCGGGTTCTCAGGAGAGTCATCCTGGCCCGTTGGTTAGCTGGAATTACAGATGGAGTTAGTTGATGACAGCGATGAATCGCTAAGGCGCCAAGCTTTATTGAATCTGTACATAATGCGAAATCAATTGCGATTCAATATGATACTTGGGCGCACAGCTTTGCGCATGTTTGGCGCTATACCATCTACCATACATGGTATGTTAAAATTTTCTGCCAACAAGGGCATTGGCTCGCTGATTTCTGCGGAAGTTTAGCCATTCTGCGCTATGATTATGGCAAATGCGAATTTGGGTATTGAAGGATGATCAGTTAATCCTGAATAGTGCGAAAATTTAAAAAGTTGTAATAAGATGCTAAGGCAAAATTTATAAATGCATGATATTAAGATGCGAATTTGATAGTTGTGTTTATGTTTCGAATGCGAAATAATAATGAATAAAGCAAAGTTAATTTCAGTGTTAGTAATTGTTTCTTTACAAAGCGAAAACACTGCGTGTGGCCACGCGTAGTGCTTTTTTCGCAGAATGCAATTATTTGTCTTTTACAACACTAAGTTAATGTTTGTCTGCGGATATTCTAAGTAAGGTGACATGATTTTCGCTAAGCGTGGCCTACTTAAATGATATAATAATGCAAGAATGCATTGTGACAGAATCTGTTAAAAACAAAGTGATGAAATTGCCCACTTGTGTTAATTTGAAAATAATTGTGAAAGGATAACACTTCCTAAGTATTTGATCTTGCCAATACTTAGATGCTTCGCAATGCTAAATTTGCCTAAGGATCGTTATGGCGGACTTAGAAGATTCATAACGTATAAGTATATACGCATACAGATTGTTTCGCAAAAGTACACATTTATTATGTGCACAATAATAAAAGTTGGAAATTGCAAAGGACAAGTCCGTGTTATGAATATTGATAATAAAGCGCTATATAAATAAAAGAAGTTGCAACTGCGGACTGTGAAAAAAGTGATTAATATTAAGCGCGTACGCAACGCGGATTCTTACAGCAAACGCAATTTGTAATTGCGAAAATACATTCAAAAACAAATTAGTTAAGGCAAAACTAAAGTTCTAATGCTTTAATATCTGCAAATGAAATGCCTTCCCGCTGACTGAGCTCCTCAAGCATAGGTATGCTAATCTTCTCAACCTCCTTCTTCGCCCTCTCGAGTATTTCGCGAGCATCATCAGTGGCGCATATTTCTTTCGCTATGTCAGAAGGAAGAGGTTGCGAAAGATCACCGAGTTTGCATAATAAATCATACCACTCACAGCGAGTGGCAAGCTTTGCTGCTTGAGCATATGTTTGAAATTTTTTAGTGACTGGCTCGGAGTCCATCACTTTATCCGCGAATGTTGGGAGATACTTGACTAGTTGTGCGAACTCATGTTCCGCGACTTCTGCCCTTTTTTTAAGTTTGGCGTTCTCTTCCATTACCTTTTCAAGATGCGTTTCAGCCTTTCGCACCCTTCTCTCTTGTGCATTGGCAGTTTTCACTGCTTTATCATACTCGTCTGACATCTCGGTGAAGCGCTCCATGCTTTCGACTGTCAGATAAATTGCATTGTAACAATTATGTAGTCGCTATCTGGCAGCCTCGGGATAAGACAATTTGCGATATTTCTCCCTTGTTTCTTCAGGAACAAATTTATAAAGCCTTTGGTATAGTCTAAAGGCCCGATTTGCTGCGGCATTTTGTTACGCATCGGCTTCTCCTTCCTCTTCCTGGTTGGACGTCTATGTGTCAGATGGAAGAGATAAATCTTCATTCCCGGGTTCATTAAGAACATTTGTAGGGATTCTTCCTCTAATATTGTAAAGCGGTGTAGCTTCAGCGGATGACCCTGGAAGAATATCTATAAACAGATAAGCAAATACAGCAAGTTTATGCTAAAATAAACAATGCGTAATCAAATAAATACTGCGAAATAGCATTTGCTTACTTGCTTCTTGTTCAGAATGAGTGCGTAGACATTTCTTGCGTGGAGTGGGAGTACTTTCCGCAACCTTACGCTTGCCGCGGTCCTCGCCTCCAGCAATATAACATGTATTGATGATCGGTTCATCAATAAGAATAATGTCACCGTCGCCATTCTTTAGGCGACGGGCAGGGCTAATCCTACTTATATCAGCGGACCTCATGATCAGGTCAAGTGGAACCACTGTAAAAATAAAAGCGCATAGTGTTATGCAAAGCGAAAATATTGCGAAAAATGTAAGTGTATTGTGTTAATATACTGCGATAAATTTCAGCGGCATACCATTTTTTGATTGGTCAACCAAAAGCGCATCATGATCGCTCCACGGCCATTGAATTGACACTCTGCCAATGTACAGTGGTACATTCGAGTAAGGTCGTAGAAATATGCCCGCATTTTTTAGTGTCTTGAGAGTGTCATTCTCAAGATCATTAAGTACAGGCCTCTCATTGAGCTCGGGGTTAAGCTCTGTACACCAAGCTTTAGGAATAGCACTGTCCAAATAGGCGGTGTCGTTGATGTAAAAGAACGAACTGCGCCAATTGCCTATTGAGTCCTTGGGTGAAGTCATTACGCCAAGTTTACTGCGGAAAGAAAACCACCCAACATCGTATAGCACAAGGCTATTGCACATACGAAAAACGTTTAGCAGTAGTGGCTGGCCGGTGGCATTGCAGTACATCTCGAACAGCACAATTTTGTTAATCGCGTTAGGATGCAACTGTGCCATAGCGATATTATAGTATTCGCAAACACTGCGGAAAAAGCGGGTAAGTGGAAATTGAAGGTTGCCTTGAGAAATGGCAGCCTCGTAAACAGAAATCATCCTTTTAGGGGGAGTATCGGCTCGCTGTTCTGCCGCAGGCACGGTAGGAACAAATTGAGCAAGTGGCGGATACCATTCCTGTAGGGTTTGAAGTTTTGTTTCCGTCATATAGGAAACATAACCTCCGGGGATGAAGACGACGCCATTTGCAATAAGGAAAATAAATTGGATGATAAGAAACGCTAAATCGGAGGTTGAATTGATGAAATTGAAGGTTCGATTGGCTAATTGCAAAGTACGATTGTGATTGGTAGAATACGATTGAATGCGAAATTGGGAGAGAAAGGTGTAAAGTTTTTATGTGGATTATTGTGTTATTTATAATCGGAATTAGGGCGAGCAAGTTGAAAAGATAATCATTGCATTTAAATGGCTAAAATTACCGCAACGTGTAAACGGTAATTTTCTAGCCGTTACAGCGTGTTGATTTGACAGATTGGCGAAAGTTACCGTTGTAATTACGCGTTGAGCTTAATTAAAACAACGGTAATAAATGGGCGGTAAGAAATATTAAAGTATTGTTTGCGAACTATTTTAAGAAGCATTTCGTTATTTTTAAAGTTTATCATGATGCATTAGCTTCGCGAAAATGCATCATAATAAACTGGGGGGACTTGATCATATACATGGCATTGTATATGTATATTTTATTTGCTAAAAGCCAAAGGCAGAACTACGCGAATTATAAGGCAAAGCTATACAAAATTCGCTGAAAATAAGTGCAGCGGTTATGTTTTCGCATTAATGCAAGACCACGGTTTAATCCGCTGAGTTTCCGCGGATAGTTAAGTAATGTTAGGTACCCGAGAAATGAGTAATACGAGTTTCTCTAGCCTTATGGAGGATCCTTTATACGAGGCTATATAAAGGATCCAAGGCTCCCTAGATTAGCTAAGCTTAGCCACTGTTATGTAGAGATTTCAAGAGAGCCGTGGAAAGTCAATCTTAACTGATTGACTTTCTCTCTCAATCTTAATGGCTATTCTTCACATTCATTGATATTCATGTGTCAAGGGTCCTATCAATTGGTATCAGAGCTTAACCTTCAACGAAACGAAGGAGATCCTATGAATATTGATGAATGTTTTCCCTCCACCTTCAAAACTTCAAACTCTAAATACATACATCTTCAAACCTTCAAACTCAAACCTTCATCATCTTCATCATGAAGATATGAAGATCTTCGAAAAAAAAAATTCGAAAAAATTTCAGAAAAATTTTTCAAAACCGAATATCACTTACCGACTTTTAACCGAACCTACCTTTTATCATTTTACCGAATCTCACTGAAACTTATTAAATTTATATTCAACTCACATATATCAAAACACATATTCATTTCACAGTTTCTAATATTCTCAAACACGAAGTGATCAATATCATTTATATTTTAGAGTTTCAAATCACAACAACTATTAAATCTCAAAATAAAAAAAGTGCTACAGTACTTTGCTCGTAAACTTCATATCTTCAATAATTGAAGATCTTCATTGTTGATTGTTTATACAAATTGAGCTGCAAAACTTGATACTTATACAATTCCTAAGCTTCCTGACTCCTCAAAACAGATCAACAACAACAAAATTTTCATCAATTTGATCGTGTTACTCGATTTTCACCGAATATGCAAACTCGATTAGTTGTGAGCAGTTTACTTCACCAAAATTTGATCCGTAAACTGTTTTGGAATCCTATTCACTTGTTTATGCTTCGTGATATCTTCAATTCGATGGAGATTCGTCCAATTTTTCACAGATTCAAAGTCAAACTTCGAAGCTAATTGGTCAACGTTTTAATTACAATGATTCTGTGAATTTCAGATCAATCTAATGAGTGTCGAAGCTTGAGTGAAGGATTTGCAGCACTTTTCATTCAGGAATTATGATCTAAAATGTCCTACATCGAGATTTGAATCTTCATGTTCATATGTTGCAACCGAACTGTTCATCGTCAATTTATTGATTCTGATGCATATTTGGTATTGATTTTTTGATAATGATTCGGTATTGCACATACAACTGATTCGGTATATCTCATTTGGTATTGGTTGATATCTACATTCGATATCCTATTCGGTATGATGGATTGTTTTTGTTTGGAATTCGGTACAGAGGATTCAATCTTCATTCGGTATGTGGATTCTGTTACGATGTTGTTAAAGGATTCGGTATATTGGTTGATTGGTACACATTTGGTATATTACTTGGTATATTACTCGTATTGAAGATGACTCTGTATCTGGCTATGATTCGGTATCTGGATACTGTTATACATTCAGTTACTGTACATCATATGAGAGACACTTCAATTATTGTTCATGTATGGGAATACCGAATTTGAAGACGCTAAATTGGGCTTATTTCACAACAGAATGTTTATTGGGCCTACCGAATCTGATGAGCCCATCAAGGAAATTTCAGTCCACTTCTCTGATTAAGTTGAATTTTCAGTTTTAGTCCCTGAAAGGTTTCAGACTGTTGCAAGGGAAGTCCATTATCGATTTTGGCTCAATTTTTAACAGTTTTGGCCCCTTACAGAATGTCAGATTTTCAAGAATGGTCCTTTACCGAATCTGGACCTCCAAAACATATTTTTCAATTATTTTCGAGGCTCGGATTCACACGGCTTTTCTCACACGCGTTCTTTATGATATATTGGAGATTTGCTGAGCACGTCAACCATTTTAAACAATGAAGCTCTTATTTCATACGATATTCATGCGAGCATCACTATGGGGGAGATATAGATATGGTTGATGTGCGTGTGACTTCAATACACGTACGGTATTGGACTCGGACTTCAAAGAGACAAAGTTAAAGCGTTACTTCTTTGATGAGTGAGCACGCGAAACCGAAAGAGACTTCCATATCCTTGGGGGAGTACATGAGACATTAGGAACTTCGAAGGAGCCAACGATCTATACGCTTTATATGACTATCATGTGTTTGATTAAAATCAAACTTGATCGGCTGTGCCCCATATACTTTAAAGGGGGAGTTTCTCAAAGTTTTTCGAGCTTACTAATCAAGGCAAATGTTGAGGGGGAGTTGAGTTCTTCATCAACATAAAGTGATGCTTCGATGAATGTCTACCTTGCGCATTCCGCTGTGCAAACTCAAAGACCGTTGAAAGAGCAAAGATATCACTATGAAGTTCAAGTCTCAAACAAAGTTGAAAGAAGATTGTTAACGTGACAATTCGAGGATCTAGGGGGAGGTTGAAGCGTAATGATTGACCAAGATGATGTTAGAGATGCGAATTCATTTGATGATTCAAAGTGAAGATTCAAGATCTTCATCAATGGTCGTACATCATTCGGGGGGGAGTTATTTAGCAATAGTTGATTCTTTCCTTGTAATGTTGTATGTTTACTAGGGAGTTAGTTTTGGAAACCCGTCTCACTCTTGGGGGGAGATTGTTAGGTACCCGAGAAAGGAGTAATACGAGTTTTCCTAGCCTTATGGAGGATCCTTTATACGAGGCTATATAAAGGATCCAAGGCTCCCTAGATTAGCTAAGCTTAGCCACTGTTATGTAGAGATTTCAAGAGAGTCGTGGAAAGTCAATCTTGACTGATTGACTTTCTCTCTCAATCTTAATGGCTATTCTTCACATTCATTTATATTCATGTGTCAAGGGTCCTATCAAGTAACTCGCAGACCGCGGATATTTTGATTCCTATAAATAGGGAGCTTGGCCTCTCATTTATGGGTTGTTGATTCTCTGCCATTTTGCCTAAGCCTTTGTAATTTCCACTTGTGATCTTGCCTAAGGGATTTTTACACTGCGCAAAGGTGAATCAAGCTAATTAACAATCAAGACAGGGTCAGGGTGGTTGATCACTTGATAGTTAAAGTGAAAGACGATCATCGGGGCCCAAAATAATCATCAAACATTCCATCCTCCATTATAATCTTATTGCACTCAATCCGTAATTATGTAACATCATAAATTAAGGATTGATCAGTCGAGAAGAGAAAACAAAAGCATTAAGCTTCGTAATATAAGTATGAATGTGAGCGACATCAAACAAGAAATTACAAACCGTGTATATCTATGCGAATAGCAAGATAAAGACATGGGAAAATTAAAAACACTATTACCCCAAGGTAATAGTAGAAGTTAACAGATTCCTCCGGTAGTAGATGAAAAAAGGAGGAAGACAGAAGCGATTGTCAGAAAAAGGACAAGGATCAGTACTGGATTAAGCATTTTTACAATCTTTAGAAGTATGGATTAAGGAAGAAAGTATAGGAATGGTGAGAATAATGAAACGGAAGAGGTAAATTTATAATGGAAATATCCGACAGAGGAATTGAGGCAGATGACCGCATTTAATTAAAGAGATCTTAATTTCTTTAATCACTGACGAATCAAATCTTATATAGATATTGAAGATTCTCTTTGAAATCCCTTGAATTCCGAAATTCAACCATGACTAGTTAAAAGTTATGATGAAACATGCCTTTCTCATTTCACTAATTAGTGATAGCTTCATTCGTACTCTTCGAATAATCGAATCGTTTTATCCATATTACTCAATGATGATATAACTCTATTTATCAACTCATATTCATCATGAAAACATTCTTATCATTAGCCATAACGACCTCGATCAAATTTCGGGACGAAATTTCTTTAACGGGTAGGTACTGTGACGACCCAAAAATTTTTGACTAATTTTAAATCAAACTCTCGATACGATTTAATATTTTTGAGAAGATAAGCAAAGTTTGTAATGTTAAGTCTCAAAAATTTTGAACTATTTTCATATATGCAATTAACCCTCGACCATTTCTCACGATTCACGAACCATTATTTGTAAATAAATGTGCATACATAAATATAAATATAAATATAAATATAAATATAAATATAAATATAAATATAAATATAAATATAAATATAAATATAAATATAAATATAAATATAAATATAAATATAAATATAAATATAAATATATGTGATTTTAAAATAAACAGTGATCCGAAAATGTGTTATATAAATTATAGGCTTATTAAAAGTATATTTACGATCTAATTATTAAATTTTAACACTTTATATATTTTATCCAGGATCGAGCGCGGACAGTTAATTTAATTTTTATTTAATAATTAAGGACCTATTTTATACCATGATGACTTAAATAAATAAAGATAACTACTATAAAAATTTAGGATTTTTCTTTCAACTTTTATCCGCCCCTGAATTAACGAGTACGAAATCCAGTCCGTAAATGATGACGGCTAATATTATCACACGTTTATATATTTATATTATATATTTCTTTTCTCATTTCTCTGGACTCTATCCATGAATTGAGTAAAGACAGAATATTATTAAAAGTGTTAGTGTGTTGTACCAATTTCCTTTTTATGTTTCATGTCACCATCATAATATATCTAACATCTATTCTTTATATATACATGCATACGTTACCAAGACCAACATCTTGTAATATTACTATTACTAGTTGATTTTCTTACATGCATATATACTTGTACGTTGTTGTTATTTTTTTTTCTTAACACCCACCACAAAAGCTCATACTCTTCAAACCCATTGATCATCTCTACTAATTATATCTTCTTCTTCTTGTTTATGTAAAAACTATCATTAGAATCATCACTTTAATCAAACCACCAATTGACTTCACTTAAACCACTCATCGTTCTTCACAATTGTTTTGCCTTGTTGTTGAATCGAAACCCATTATTAGTTACCACTATCATTCTCGTGACCATCATTTTACAAAGCATCCAAACAATGATAGTCCAAAACACTTTAATAAAATGCCACCATCACAATCTATTCTTTATTTTTGTCTCCAAAACCAAAAACATACTTATTGTTTTATTCTAAACTTGCACATCTATCTACATGATAATGCTAAAAACGAACATATATTTCATAGCATTATTCCTCAAGAAAGACAAGCTTTTAGTTGCAATTGTTCTATTTACAAGTGATATTCGTTTAAATAATAAAAGGTGAAGACAAAAGACAGATTCGACGAATTGAAGACGCAAACGACCAAAAAGCTCAAAAGTACAAAAGACAATCGAAAAGGTTCCAATTATTGATAAGAAACGTCTCGAAATTACAAAAGTACAAGATTCAAAACGCAAAGTACAAGATATTAAATTGTACGCGAGGACGTTCGAAAATCCGGAACCGGGACTAGAGTCAACTCTTAACGCTCGACGCAACGGACTAAAAATTACAAGTTAACTATGTATATAAATATAATATAATATATAATTAATTATATTAATTATATATATATTATATATATATATTAAAAACCGTCGGCAGCAAGAAACTCCAAGGGTGTGAGCTGTAAATGCATCTCCGCGACTCGCGGAGTTTTAAGGGCATTTTGCCGCGAGTCGCGGAGCCCCAATTTTCAACTCTGGCTATAAAGCCAACCGAATTCTGATCAAATTTCATATCTTTTTTCTTCTCATTCATACGAGTAATATATATATATATATATATATAATTTATATTTTAATTTTAATTTTAATTTTAAATCCTAATAATAAGGGTATGTTAGCGAATGTTGTAAGGGTGTAAGTCGAAATTCTGTCCGTGTAACGCTACGCTATTTTTAATCATTGTAAGTTATGTTCAACCTTTTTACATTAATGTCTCGTAGCTAAGTTATTATTATGCTTATTTAAAACGAAGTAATCATGATGTTGGGCTAATTACTAAAATTGGGTAATTGGGCTTTGTACCATAATTGGGGTTTGGACAAAAGAACGACACTTGTGGAAATTAGACTATGGGCTATTAATGGGCTTTATATTTGTTTAACTAAATGAAAATTTGTTAATGTTAATATAAAGATTTACAATTGGGCGTCCCTATAAATTACCATATACACTCGATCGGACACGATGGGCGGGGTATTTATATGTACGAATAATCGTTCATTTAACCGGACACGGGAATGGATTAATAGCCACTAGAATAATTAAAACAGGGGTGAAATTACATTCAAGGGTAATTGGTGTAATTGTTAACAAAGTAGTAAAACCTTGGTTTACACGCAGTCGATAACCTGGTGTATTCATTAAACAAAGTATTAAAACCTTGTTACAATTCGAATCCCCAATTAGTTGGAATATTTATCTTCGGGTATAATAATAATTTGACAAGGACACTTGCAATTTATATTTATGACTGATGGAATGTTATGGACAAAAACCAGACGGACATATTAAATAATCCAGGACAAAGGACAATTAACCCATGGGCATAAAACTAAAATCAACACGTCAAACATCATGATTACGGAAGTTTAAATAAGCATAATTCTTTTATTTCATATTTAATTTCCTTTATTTTATATTTAATTGCACTTCTAATTATCGCACTTTTATTTATTTTATTTTATCGCACTTTTAATTATCGTACTTTTTAATTATCGCAAGTTTATTTTATCGCACTTTTATTATTCGCAATTTCATTATCGTTATTTACTTTACGCTTTAATTTAAGTCTTGTATTTATTTTATATTTTACATTAGGTTTTAACTGCGACTAAAGTTTTAAAATCGACAAACCGGTCATTAAACGGTAAAAACCCCCCTTTATAACAATAATATTACTTATATATATATTTGTATTTTTATAAAAGTAAACTAATATAGCGTTGAGCTTTGTTCAAAGATTTCCCTGTGGAACGAACCGGACTTACTAAAAACTACACTACTGTACGATTAGGTACACTGCCTATAAGTGTTGTAGCAAGGTTTAAGTATATCCATTCTATAAATAAATAAATATCTTGTGTAAAATTGTATCATATTTAATAGTGTTTTCCTAGTAAAATAATAACTATTTTATATACACCTCGTTCGACATCAAGTTATTTTTGGCGCCGCTGCCGGGGAACTATCTTAAAAGCCGGAAGCGCAACGCTAATATATAAAAAAAAAAAAAAGATTTTTAGTTACTTTTATTAAAAGTCGTTTTTGTAAAAATACGTTTTAATTATTCAAAAATATAAAAAGAAAAACAAAAATATTAGTATTTTTAAGATTTTGTTAAATATTTAAGTTTTATAAGTTTCTTTATTTCTATTTTAGTTTATAAAAATATAAATTTTATTAAACATCTTTTATATATAAAAAAAAAAAAACAGAAAACATAAAATAAAAAAAAAAAAATAAAGAAAACGCGTAAAAATTTCAAACCTGTCAACAGAATTTCTGAACCCCGCGACTCGCGAGGTTTTCTTCTTTAATTGCCGCGACTCGCGGAGGGTTTCTGACAGGCGACAAGGAAGCCCTAATCGAGCATTAATTACGGGATATTATTAATTATAATTATTATTTAACCTAATTATTATTATTATTATTATTAGTTTTAATTTTACTTATACTTTTTATTTATTTATTTTAGTTAAATTAGTTTTAATAAAATTGTAAAATTTGTAGTTTTATTAAATAAATAATATAAAAATAATACTTTTATAAAAATTGTACTTTTTACAACTTTTTGTATATTTTTATATTTTGTACCTTTTTAATCGTTGTAGCGTAATATTTGTATTTTTTTTTAGCTCATATTTAATTTTAAACTTAGTTTTGGCTATAGTTATTTTTACTCCTAGATTTTTAGGCTTTGCCGTAGAATTCCTTAAGTGCTTTTTCTTTAGACTAAGATTTAGGTGCTTTAGAATTTTGCGACGCCTTTTTAAGTTTTAGTTTCTTTTTAAGTTATTTCCATTTGGGATTTAGTTTTTCCTTGTAAGCTTTAATATTTTTAGACCTTTTACTATGTACCAATTATCATTCCAATTAGTAATTTCAATTTGCGATTATAATTTTAAGTTAGTTGTAGTAATAAGGTTAGGTTAGTCAAGTATTTTTAAGTTTTATAAGTTTCTTTTATTTTTCCGTCACCTTTTATTTTTCAACCATTTTTCTTTTTCGACCTTTTGCGACGAACTCTTTTTCTCTCTTATTTCTCGCTATTCTAGTTTTAGGACTTAGAATTTTTTTCTACTTCTTATCTAAATTTCTTAAAATTACGAAAATTTATTTTAAGTGGTTAAATTGATAGACATCAAAATTTTCTGGTTCGTAGTAATAGTTGGATTTGTACGTGGACCGGGTTATTGGAGCCAAACAGTCCTCAATTATATTGAGACCAAACGAATCCTGCCCCTCTGCTGCATCTTTTGGCTATTCGAAACGTGGGCAAAATCAGAAAAGTCTATTGATTGGATAACTTATTATAATTTTTCTTTCCTTTTAAAAACTAATAGGATATTCAGTGAATGCACCGAGCAAGACGTTCATCACCTTTTGTACGTTCACCACCTGTAACTCGATCAAGACATCGTTTAACAAATATAACCGCCGTTGATTTTTCTTTAGAATCGTCATCCAGTCGACCAAGTACTTCAGTTCAAATTTCCGATAATCCATTTTTTGAACCCAACCTCACAATTGAGAATCCAGAAAATATTCAGGAACGGTTCGTAGATCCTGAACCATTAAACTTTCCTCCGGAACCACCAATCATTCAAACAGAGATTGTTGAGGAACGAACCATTAAATCAGAATCATCTAGTGATTCCGATTCAACAAATTCAATTATGGAGAATCTGGAACCTTTAAGTATGGAAGACCGAATGAGAGCTAAACGCACTGGCCAAGGTCACGCAATTACTCATCCAGACATTAATGCGCCAGATTATGAAATCAAAGGATAAATTCTACACATGGTGACTAATCAATGCCAATTTAGTGGTGCGCCGAAGGAAGATCCAAATGAACATCTACGTACCTTTAATAGGATCTGCACACTATTTAAAATACGAGAAGTGGAGGATGAACAGATATATCTCATGTTATTTCCCTGGACTTTAAAGGGAGAAGCCAAAGATTGGTTGGAATCGTTACCTGAAGGGGCGATCGATACATGGGATGTTTTAGTTGACAAATTTCTTAAACAATTTTTTCCTGCATCTAAAGCCGTAAGACTTCAAGCAGAAATTGTTACGTTCACACAAAAGCCAAATGAAACTCTATATGAGGCGTGGACAAGATATGGAAAGTTGTTAAGAGGATGTCCGCAACATGGTTTAGACACCTGTCAAATAGTACAAATATTCTACCGAGGATGCGACATCACTACAAGAAAAGACATAGATATAGCAGCTGGTGGTTCTATTATGAAGAAAACCGAAACTGATGCTTACAAAATTATTGATAATATTGCTTCCCACTCACATGAGTGGCACCAAGAAAAAGATATCATTAGATCATCTAAAGCAGCTAGAGCCGATTCTAGCCTTGACTTAGATTCCATTTCAGCAAAGATAGATGCTTTCGAGAAACGAATGGAAAAGATGACTAAGGATATTCACTCTATACGAATTAGTTGTGAGCAGTGTGGAGGACCACATTTGACAAAAGATTGTCTCAGTATTGAATTAACAATGGAACAAAGAGAGAATATTTCATACATAAACCAAAGGCCTGGAAATAATTATCAGAATAATTATCAACCGCCAAGACCGATTTACAATCAAAACTAGAATTATAACCGAAATATTCCATACAACAACCAACAAGGTCCTAGCAATCAACAAGTATCCAATAATACTTACAATCAGCAAAGACCTAATTTTCAAAACAAACCACCACAACAAACCGATGATAAAAAGCCGAATTTAGAAGATATGATGACGAAGCTAGTTGAAACTCAAACGCAGTTTTTCACATCTCAAAAACAAACTAATGAACAAAATGCTCAAGCATTTAGAAATCAACAAGCTTCTATTCAAAATCTGGAACAAGAAGTAAGTAACCTAGCAAGGCTAATAGGTGAAAGAAAACCGGGAAGTCTACCTAGTGATACAAATGCTAACCCCCGGAATGAAACAGCTAAAGCTATTACCACAAGAAGTGGTACAACACTTAAATCACCTGAAATACCTGTAACTTCTGATAAAACTATTCCTACTCCACAAGAACCACAACCTGATCAAGATAAGGAAAAAGAACCGGTAGTTGAAAAGGTTAATGAAGATAACACAGTTAAGGATAAACCTTATGTTAAACCATACCAACCACCACTTCCTTACCCGAGTAAAATGAAGAAAGAAAAACTTGAAGCCGAGCAATCCAAATTCTTGGATATGTTTAAACAGATAAATGTAAATCTTCCTTTCATTGATGTGATTTCAGGAATGCCAAGGTATGCTAAATTCTTGAAAGATCTAATCACGAATAGAAAGAAAATGGAAGAACACTCGGCTGTTACTATGAATGCTAATTGTTCAGCAGTGCTGTTGAATAAGATACCAGAAAAATTATCTGATCCAGGAAGTTTTACAATTCCATGTTTTCTGGGTAGTCTTAGTTCAATTGAAGCATTGGCAGACTTAGGTGCTAGTATAAATCTAATGCCGTATTCACTATACGCTAAACTAGACCTTGGAGAATTGAAACCAACCAGAATAAGCATACAACTAGCCGATAGATCAATAAAATATCCTAGAGGGATAATGGAGAACATGCTAGTTAAAGTTGGTACTTTAGTATTTCCAGTAGATTTTGTTGTTTTGGACATGGAAGAAGATTCTCAAGTTCCTCTCATATTAGGAAGACCATTCTTAAACACGGCTAAAGCAATGATAGACGTGTTCGGTAAGAAATTGACCCTAAGTATAGAGGATGAGAGTGTTACCTTTTCAGTTGATAGAGCAATGCAACAACCACAATCTGCAGATGATACATGTTATTATATTCAAACTATAGATGCACATGCAGAATTGTTAGAAGAATTTCCAGAATTACAAGGAACAGGAGAATGTTCTTTAGGAGAAGGTAATGAACCAATTGATGAAGCTGAAATGTTAGCTACACTTATAGCTAATGGATATGAACCAACAACAGAAGAAATTCAAATGCTAAAAGAAGAAGACAGATATCGATATAAATCATCGATAGAAGAACCTCCGAAATTAGAGTTAAAGCCACTTCCAAACCATTTGGAATACGCTTATTTACATGGTGAATCTGAATTACCTGTAATAATATCGTCTTCTCTTACTGAAAATGAGAAATCACAACTCATTTCTGTGTTGAAAGCTCATAAACCAGCCATTGCATGGAAGATTCATGATATTAAAGGAATAAGTCCTTCGTATTGCACACATAAAATCCTTATGGAAGAAGGTCATAAAACGTATGTGCAACGCCAACGAAGACTAAATCCTAATATGCAAGATGTAGTTAAGAAAGAGATTATTAAACTACTAGATGCAGGTTTAATTTATCCAATCTCTGATAGTCCATGGGTAAGCCCAGTTCAATGCGTGCCTAAGAAGGGTGGCATGACTGTCATTACAAATGAGAAAAATGAGCTTATTCCTACTAGGACTGTAACAGGATGGCGTGTATGTATTGATTATAGAAAATTAAATGACGCCACCAGAAAAGATCACTTTCCCTTACCTTTCATAGATCAAATGTTGGAAAGATTAGCCGGAAATAGTTACTATTGTTTTCTAGATGGATTTTTCGGATATTTTCAAATTCCAATAGCACCCGAAGATCAAGAGAAAACCACATTCACGTGCCCTTATGGTACTTTTGCTTACAAACGCATGCCATTTGGACTTTGTAACGCCCCTGCAACCTTTCAAAGGTGTATGATGGCGATTTTTCACGACATGATAGAAGAATGCATGGAAGTATTCATGGATGACTTTTCAGTCTTCGGTGATACATTTAAATCATGTCTAGTTAATCTGGAACGAATGCTAATTAGATGCGAAAAATCAAATCTAGTACTTAATTGGGAGAAATGCCATTTCATGGTTAAAGAAGGCATCGTTCTTGGACATAAAATTTCAAAAGAAGGAATTGAAGTGGATAGAGCTAAAGTAGATGTAATTGCTAAACTTCCACATCCCACCAATGTTAGAGGAGTTAGGAGTTTTCTAGGGCATGCCGGTTTTTACCGACGTTTTATAAAAGATTTTTCTAAAATTGCCACTCCTATGAATAAACTCCTAGAAAAGGATGCGCCATTCATCTTTTCAGATGAGTGTATCAAATCTTTTAATATTCTTAAAGAAAAACTCACTAATGCGCCGATCATGATAACACCAAATTGGAATCTACCATTTGAACTAATGTGCGATGCAAGTGATTTTGCAATGGGAGCCGTTTTAGGACAAAGGATTGAAAAACGATTTCAACCTATATATTATGCTAGTAAGACATTACAAGGAGCACAAACAAACTATACAACTACTGAAAAAGAACTCCTTGTTATTGTCTTTGCTTTTGACAAATTTCGATCATATCTCGTTCTAGCAAAAACGGTGGTCTATACCGACCATTCTGCTCTTAGATACCTATTTTCAAAACAAGATGCTAAACCAAGATTAATCCGTTGGATCTTACTCTTACAAGAGTTTGATATTGAAATCCGAGATAAAAGAGGAGCAGAAAATCTCGCCGCTGATCATCTTTCTCGTCTTGAAAATCCCGAATTAGAAGTTCTGAATGAATCGGCCATAAAAGACAACTTTCCTGATGAATATCTATTGAAGATAGATTATAAAGAAATCCCATGGTTTGCAGACTATGCAAACTACTTAGTTTGTGGATTCCTTGAAAAAGGATTATCGTACCAAAGACGAAAGAAATTCTTCAGTGATATAAAACACTATTTCTGGGAAGATCCACATCTGTTTAAAAGTTGTCCCGATGGAATAATACGCCGATGTGTATTTGGAGATGAAGCTAGTAAAATTTTAAACCATTGTCACACAGGACCAACAGGAGGGCATTATGGGCCTCAACTAACAGCAAGAAAAGTTTATGAAGCTGGATTCTATTGGCCTACAATTTACAAAGACGCACACCTTCTTTGCAAATCCTGTGATGCATGTCAAAGGGCCGGAAGAATAAGTCAACGTGATGAAATGCCACAAAATGTCATCCAAGTATGTGAAGTATTTGACATTTGGGGTATTGACTTTATGGGTCCATTTCCAAAATCTCATAATAATTTATATATACTCGTAGCCATTGATTATGTATCTAAATGGGCGGAAGCACAAGCTCTCCCAACTAACGATGCACGAGTTGTAGTCAACTTTTTAAAACGTCTTTTTGCAAGGTTTGGAACACCGAAAGCTTTAATAAGTGATCGGGGTACTCATTTCTGTAATAATCAACTTGAGAAAGTTCTTAAAAGATATGGAGTAACTCATAAAATCTCCACCGCATATCATCCACAAACAAGTGGACAAGTTGAAAATACCAACCGAGCCTTAAAACGTATTCTAGAGAAAACCGTAGGATCAAATCCGAAGGAATGGTCCATTAAATTGGAGGATGCACTCTGGGCTTTTAGAACAGCCTACAAAACTCCAATTGGAACCACACCTTTTAGACTTGTTTATGGAAAAGCATGTCATCTTCCAGTAGAAATTGAACACAAAGCATTTTGGGCTTTGAAGACATGTAATCTTGATTTACATGAAGCCGGACGTCTACGATTAAGTCAACTAAACGAATTAGAAGAATTAAGACATGAAGCATACGAAAATTCGTTAATCTATAAAGAAAGAACGAAGAAATGGCATGATAAAAGAATCAGAAATTCAAAAGAATTTAAAGAAGGAGACAGAGTTCTTCTTTTCAATTCACGATTCAAGCTATTTCCTGGAAAATTGAAATCAAGATGGTCTGGACCATTCATAGTCAAAAGAGTTTTCCCATACGGAACGATAGAATTAATAAATTCAAATGGGATTGAATTTAAAGTTAATGGTCACAGAGTTAAACATTACATACATGGTCCGATGGAAGTCGACAACGAAGTTAATCACAATTTTGACACAACAGCTAACTAAGTGTGGGGAGAATCAAGTCTTTAAAGGATAATATGTATTTCTGTTAGAGTTAGATTGTCTGTTTTCGTGTAGTTCTCGAAAATGGAACACGTATGGTCTTTCCCTAGCAGACCCTAAAGAACTAGTCTTCTCCCCCCATTCTGAATTTTTATTTTTTTAGGTTTTTACGAAATGAAGACTGCCTGTGAACTAAACCATGGTCTAATGCTACACGCTTTGATCACTAAAAGAAATAATGACATACTACCGAGTGAATTAGTATCAGTAATCAGAGAAAGAATGGACGGAGTTAGAAAAGGATCCAGATGCGAAGATAATAAGTTACAATTTGGTAAAGGAAAATCAAAATCCGCAGCGAAAAGAAGAGCACGACACCTAGAACGATGTCACAAATGCGGAAAATGGTCACATGGAGGTAAATGTTCAAATAATCAAACCTATTCAAATACCGAATTTGTTACTTTATGCAGAGACGGACCGTTCATATGTTTAGAAGAAAAGACAATGAATGCTCGAGGTTACGCCTATGCAGCCATGGAAAACCAATTAAACCGACTATCTTATGAATATAATAGATCATATAACTAAGAAATCTATTTCACAGGTATGTCTGTACAGTTTTTATTTTTATTTTTATTTTTAACCTTTTGATAATAAACGCTAATTTGTTCGCTAAAAAGTATTAAATTGGTATTAAATAAAATTAGGTTTGGCGACCGAAATTATTGATATCGTTCAAAAATTTATTACATCACTGCGAAATTTAACGTTTATTCTTAAGGTATAAATATCTTTAATCAATCAACCCAAAATATTTCAAAAATTCGTCATGAGTTAAATTAGGTCTTGGAACCGAAATTACTTTACCGAAAAGAGGGGCGCATATTTTTGATAATATTTGATTGATTAAAGTGGGATAAAAAGACAAAAAGATTTTTAATTTTATTTTTACCATATTTTTAAAATTAATATTTAAATCTTAAATTAATATTGTAAATTTTGTAAAAACAATATTTTTAAAATTGTAAATATTTGAAAAATTAATATAAGTTTGGTATGAATTTATGAATTTTTAAATTAAGTTTGGTGTGAATTTTTAATTTTTAAAATATGAAATTTTAATTTTATGCATTTTAAATTTTGAGTTTGGTGTGAATTTTTAATTTTTAATTTTGAATTTTATATTTAAGTTGTGTGAATTTAAAAACAAAAATTTACTTTATCTCATTAAGTTAAAAATATGATTTTTAAAATTCGTCGTAAGTTGAAGACTAGGTCTTTGAACCGAAATTACTTTACCCGAGGGAGGGACGAGAACTTTTATTATCAATATTTTTAATCTTATTGATTTAAAGTATGCCAAAAACATTGAAAAAACCCAAAAATCTTAGCTTTTAAAACAATCGCTACAAAAAGATAAATTTTAAAATTTTGTCGAGGGACGGACTAGGACATCGATCCGAAACGACCTCGTCCTAAATAACAAGGGAAACAAAATTTTAAAATTAATTTCTTAATTGTGTTATAAGTTAAAGATTATAAAAAAAAAAAAAAAAAAAAAAAAAAACTCCGCGACTCGCGGAGTTTGAAGTGCAAACCTCCGCGACTCGCGGAGGGACCAAAACACAGAAAAAAAAATAAAAATAGCTGAACGATCAGTATACTCAAAAACACAAAAACACCCCAAAATAACAGCGAAAAAGAACCCGAAAACCACCGAAAATCACCCCCAAAAATCTCAATTTTTAACCGTTAATCACCAAATTTTTTGCTAAAATCATGTTGAGAAGGATGATATCTAAGAATTACTCAAGAAAAACGGTAAATTTCTACACCTAAACACCATTAATTCGAAATTAGGTGTTCTTGAGCTATTTTTTCCCAATTTGATTTTGATGCTTTTTAGTGTAATTAGACTTAAATTGTTTATGTATTATGCTTGTATAACCTAGATTGATGCTGTTTAATATGATTAGAAGCCTTAAACTTCAAATTTTGAATAATCTAGGGTTTGTGTTCTTGAGCAATTTGGGGCTTTTTGATATAAACAGGTTATGGCCGATTTTTGTCATGAATTGTTGCTAAATTGAGTAGTGTAACATGTCTAGGTAGTTAAATGATCCAAACTTTGAGCCTAAACATGATTTTGAGAATTAAAGTGGACTTTTTCAAGTCTAAAATTCATGAACTTGATTTTTGAAAGATAATGCCATTTGAGACTTGTTTGATTGCTAGTAATGATTATTTTGACATGTTATTTGAGTTGAATGCTTATGAACTTGGCGAAAATTTTCGTATATGCTTATTTGAAAAAGTGTAGATTTGATAAAAATGTGAAAATAAGCTTAAGTTTGATATAAATTGATAATGTCATTGTAATTATTTTGATTGATGATTTTGCTGACACTAATGCATATTTGGATGCACAAAATTTGTGTTTGATGTGTTTTGCAGAATGAAAGGGGTGAATCTTCATCCCAAGCCCACCATGCTCCTGCTGAGAACTTGGAACAACAGGAGGTAGATAACTACTACAAGCAGGATGTACCTCATCCAGTCATGACCTTTTCAGATATGCACTTGGAACAGTTGCACCCGAACCTGAGATTTGACAGACTTTGGATAGATTATCTAAAATATCAACGGGGTTTGCATACTCTTTATTCCAAGGTTGTTGAGGTACCAAGGGTCATAGAATGGGGACCCTTAGAAGCTGTAGAATTGGCTGGGCCAATTAGGGAATTACTGGTACAGAGGTATGGTAATTCTTCTTTTAATGACTGGATATGTTTATTCACCATACGCAGACCTGTATATAAAGTATGGTGTGAAGAGTTGTTATGTAGTATAGAGTTGAATGATCGGGTAGCTAGTTTAACCGATCGTTCTTTTATTAGATTTTTGTTAGGCGGTTCGATGCGCCACATGTCTTTACTGGACATGGCTCAGGCTTTACGTATATATACGCCTGAGGAATTAGCGTCTGCCGATTGTAGAGGATTGATACTAAACGGTAGAAGGATAGATGAGAATTTTGATACACACGGTGTGTGGAGTCAAATGACAAGCCATCACCGTTTCAAAGGGGGAAACTACTCTTATTTGGATATAGATAGAGCCGAATTAAGAGTAATACATAGGTTTTTAGCTAATTCGATTACACAAAGGGGTAAAAACAAAGAAAAGGTAAATGAACAAGATTTGTTTTACCATATGTGTATTCGAGACCCACAGAGCGCTGTAAGTATACCATATTGTGTGGGTTATTATTTATCAGCTATGGTTCGGGGGATGCGTCCACATAGCATAATAGGAGGTGGTATTTTTATTACTTTGATTGGTGAATATCTCGGTGTGGATATAAGTCGGGGGGGATTATTACTAGAAGAGCCGGAACCCCGCGACACTATAGGTTTAAATGTATACCATGGTGCGAAAGTTTTGAAGCGGCAAAATAACGCCGCAGTACGATACCATGGTAGACATCCACAGGTGGAGAGAAACCAGGAACAAGGTAATGTAGGAGGGGGGAATGAGATGCAAGAAATGCATAGGTTTATAGCTTCTCAGGAATACGAAAATGCTAGACAGAGAGCATTTGAAGATTGGCAAGTTCATCAGAACCAGATCATAGCGCATTGCCAACATATAGGTAGAAACTATATTCCTACACCGAAACCCGTCTTCCCTCCTTGGTCGATAGAGATGCAGCCACCATATCCTACGTATGACCCTGCCGAAGCATTCTATAGCACTTATGGTTATGCGTGGAACCCCTATTGGTACCAATATCATCCTTAGTTTACTTATTATTTTTTATTATTTTGTAATTTGTAATTATTGATACATTTAATATTTTTGTTAATATTGTAATCATTTTTATAATTATCTAACTTTTATTCTTAGATTTTAATAATTTTTGAATGTGGGGTAATATACCAAACTTCAAAAATATGTATATATGTTTGCAGTTTATCTTATGTACACAACAGGGTAAAACAACGCATTTTCAAAGACTGGCATTAAGTTCAGCAAAAGCAACTAATTTTGACGACAAGATGCAAAATACATGTGAAATAACAACAAGACGGAATGAACAAATGATGTGCACCATTTATCATTCAGCAAACAAACGCCAATATATTTGGAAACTTTGGTAAAAATTTAATCATTTTCACACAAATCACCCTCAATAATTTAAATTGTTACTGATTTCTTGCAAATGAGGGCATTGCAAGATCTTAAGTGTGGGAAGGGATTAAATTCTTTCGGATTTTAAAATTTTTACTTTATACACTTGGTTACCATTAAAAATACTAGTAAAGCAGTAGTTGTATTAGAATCTAGTGCTCTCTGATAAAAAATAACAGCCCTAGTCTTATATACTGACTACCCAATTCTAGTAAAATTTTTCAATTAAATGAATTCAAATCATGTTTATACATATTTATGAACGATAAAACTAGGTTTTAACACCGAAATTATTGTTACCTCGGAAAGGACATAAATTGAGAAACAAACTAAAATGTTAAAATTCATTTAAAATGGAATAGAGGACGATAAAAAGAAAAATAAAAAGCCAAGTGTGGGAAAATTTACCAAGTTATTTTAAACATATGTCACATATATTTGTAACAAATAACTGAAAATACTTTTGCTTTGGACTAAACTAAACTGTTTTACCCAATGAAAGAAAAGAAGAGATGGATCTACACGATGAATCAATTCCATCATTAAAAGGAAGTAAAGTCTTCCGAAAAAGACACGCGCTTCTTGATTTAGGTCATGAAGTTGTCGTCCAGACCAGCTGTAGGTTGACGAAAAATCTAGAAAAGTCATCACTAAAATCAGCAGGAAATCCACGGACCTCAGCATTAAACAAGGTCGCCAAGTGGTCAGATTTATCCTAACCATGAGAAGGATTTATCTCGTACAATGGGGGGGCACCATGCAAATTAGCTGGATAAGACTAATGAATCAGATCCCCAGAAAGGATAATCTCCTTAAAGATTAAAAATCAGCTTTTAAGACTGATATTACTCAATCCTAGTGATTGACCTTAAAGATTGAGAATTACAAACTCATGGAATTCAATGATATCTAAACTCGAGCTTAAACGAGAAAATATTTTGATCAAAATTATAAACCGATTTGTTTTCTGAAAACCCTATTTTCAATGCGTTCATTACCATTGAACGTAAAATCCTAGGAATTCACCTGGAATTCATTAGGTCACCTGAACTAAATCGGGTGTCAACCGTAAGAACGGTGGTTGCATAACATGGTCAAAGACAGGACCTTGTGTCAAACCGACAAATTATAAGGGTAAGCTTTACTATTGCTCCTACCAAGGATAGTAATTGCGTCCGACACGTTATAGACCATAATCAAAAGCATGTCACGGGACATTGCCTTAACAGTTGCTTGTTCAACGCTTTCCTTTACAACCGGACGGTAGTTTGCCGAAAGGTAATATACGGGACAAGTAAACTGGACGTGTTGCTTTCCAAATACAAGGTTAGCAAGTGGGTGACACAAAACCGCAAGTTTTGAGCTAAAATTTTCAAATCTGAAACCCACCAAACCCACAAAAATATTTTGCAAACACCGGTAAAGGGTTATTCCGGAAAACTTATCTAGGGTAAAAAACTAGATTTAATTTTCAAAAGATCAAATGTTTTCATAAAGATCCAATTTCCTTAATGGATCTAAATTTTTATAGTCATGTGGGACTGTAAACCATATCGTTACTACCATTGTTTATACCGCCGTATAGAAATCACTGATGTACAAAGTGTGAAGAATAAAGAAGTGATTCTAGTATTTCAAGACAATATTGCTTGAGGACAAGCAACGCTCAAGTGTGGGAATATTTGATAATGCTAAAAACGAACATATATTTCATAGCATTATTCCTCAAGAAAGACAAGCTTTTAGTTGCAATTGTTCTATTTACAAGTGATATTCGTTTAAATAATAAAAGGTGAAGACAAAAGACAGATTCGACGAATTGAAGACGCAAACGACCAAAAAGCTCAAAAGTACAAAAGACAATCGAAAAGGTTCCAATTATTGATAAGAAACGTCTCGAAATTACAAAAGTACAAGATTCAAAACGCAAAGTACAAGATATTAAATTGTACGCGAGGACGTTCGAAAATCCGGAACCGGGACTAGAGTCAACTCTTAACGCTCGACGCAACGGACTAAAAATTACAAGTTAACTATGTATATAAATATAATATAATATATAATTAATTATATTAATTATATATATATTATATATATATATATTAAAAACCGTCGGCAGCAAGAAACTCCAAGGGTGTGAGCTGTAAATGCATCTCCGCGACTCGCGGAGTTTTAAGGGCATTTTGCCGCGAGTCGCGGAGCCCCAATTTTCAACTCTGGCTATAAAGCCAACCGAATTCTGATCAAATTTCATATCTTTTTTCTTCTCATTCATACGAGTAATATATATATATATATAATTTATATTTTAATTTTAATTTTAATTTTAAATCCTAATAATAAGGGTATGTTAGCGAATGTTGTAAGGGTGTAAGTCGAAATTCTGTCCGTGTAACGCTACGCTATTTTTAATCATTGTAAGTTATGTTCAACCTTTTTACATTAATGTCTCGTAGCTAAGTTATTATTATGCTTATTTAAAACGAAGTAATCATGATGTTGGGCTAATTACTAAAATTGGGTAATTGGGCTTTGTACCATAATTGGGGTTTGGACAAAAGAACGACACTTGTGGAAATTAGACTATGGGCTATTAATGGGCTTTATATTTGTTTAACTAAATGAAAATTTGTTAATGTTAATATAAAGATTTACAATTGGGCGTCCCTATAAATTACCATATACACTCGATCGGACACGATGGGCGGGGTATTTATATGTACGAATAATCGTTCATTTAACCGGACACGGGAATGGATTAATAGCCACTAGAATAATTAAAACAGGGGTGAAATTACATTCAAGGGTAATTGGTGTAATTGTTAACAAAGTAGTAAAACCTTGGTTTACACGCAGTCGATAACCTGGTGTATTCATTAAACAAAGTATTAAAACCTTGTTACAATTCGAATCCCCAATTAGTTAGAATATTTATCTTCGGGTATAATAATAATTTGACAAGGACACTTGCAATTTATATTTATGACTGATGGAATGTTATGGACAAAAACCAGACGGACATATTAAATAATCCAGGACAAAGGACAATTAACCCATGGGCATAAAACTAAAATCAACACGTCAAACATCATGATTACGGAAGTTTAAATAAGCATAATTCTTTTATTTCATATTTAATTTCCTTTATTTTATATTTAATTGCACTTCTAATTATCGCACTTTTATTTATTTTATTTTATCGCACTTTTAATTATCGTACTTTTTAATTATCGCAAGTTTATTTTATCGCACTTTTATTATTCGCAATTTCATTATCGTTATTTACTTTACGCTTTAATTTAAGTCTTGTATTTATTTTATATTTTACATTAGGTTTTAACTGCGACTAAAGTTTTAAAATCGACAAACCGGTCATTAAACGGTAAAAACCCCCCTTTATAACAATAATATTACTTATATATATATTTGTATTTTTATAAAAGTAAACTAATATAGCGTTGAGCTTTGTTCAAAGATTTCCCTGTGGAACGAACCGGACTTACTAAAAACTACACTACTGTACGATTAGGTACACTGCCTATAAGTGTTGTAGCAAGGTTTAAGTATATCCATTCTATAAATAAATAAATATCTTGTGTAAAATTGTATCATATTTAATAGTGTTTTCCTAGTAAAATAATAACTATTTTATATACACCTCGTTCGACATCACTACAGCAAGTTAAAGAATATTTAATAATTGATTCTTGTTTAATTATATAAGGAAGTGGGAAGAGGCCAAAGGAGATCAACATAACTTCAAATTATCATTCTCTACATTTTATGATTGTCATCACAACTTGATTTCAGAAACGAGATAATAATTACACATACAAGATCATCCACCACAACGAAAAACAATTTACAGGTTCATCATCTTAATTGTTCATCAAAACCACCACGACCTTCACCACCTTCACCATAAACCCACCACACTCGTATACGATCACCGAGAGTCACCAACTTGAAACACCACCGTGAACCCACAAAAATCTCGCCACCTCTCTCCCTCTCATCTACCTCTCTCTTCTGTGTTGTAAACCGTCACCAAACAACCCAATTAAACTGCTACCACAGCGTTTTTATTTCCTATTTTTGTAACCAAGAACACCCACCATATTACAACAATCACCATCATCATCCTTAATAACTGCTATTGTGATGCTACGCTTTCTTTTCTGTTTTAAATTGAATCCCAACTCAAAGCCTAACGAAACAATGATGATGAAGTGGCTGTCTTTACAGCTGGTCACCACCGCCATTAACAATCATCAAACAACTATCTGCAAGTTAATCCATCTTCCTATTCTATATTCGAAAAACCAAACGCCAAGTAAGAACTTGCAACTATTACTGTTATGGTCCGTCTCCTTGTTGCAGCCGGAAAACTCCATCTCCGATCACCAAAGCTTCTTACGAATATTTGTGTATCTGTTTTTCTGTCGAACAATAAGACCATGAGTTTTCTGTTTCGATCAACCACAACCATCATCGTGAACTACTGTTGTTTCGTTTAATATGTTTCTGGAACAGCAAGATACAATCGTTAAACCCCCATCAAACCATCATCATCAATCCATCTGTTACTTCTGTTTCTGTTCAGTCGTAAACCACAGATGAAGACCATTGAAAAATCCTAGCTGATGTACCTATTCCTATTTTCTGTTTGCAGCCGAGTTGTTAAACTGCTGCTACTACTACTCGACAAAGGGTGATGATTGATGATGACGATAACGATTATGATGATTATAAAGAGAAGAGAAGATGATGATGATGAACAAAAACATGGTAACGATTATTATGATGGTACTGTTGTGATAAGGATTGGTGATGAAACGATCAACAATGATAAAGGTTTAGGATCGACCTGTTTTCTTTCTTCAATAAACCCCACACGTTTTCTTTTTAGGTATAAATATTATTATATATTAATATTAATATTAATATTATCTATATCTATATCTATCTATATTATTATTATTAGATTTATTAAAATAGAATCGAAGGATTTTAAAGTTATGATTGCAATATATATCAGAAAATCAAGACAACCCGCATGGTTAAACGCTATCATCCACTTTCTAGGTGACGCAGGTTCGATTCCAAGCGACAACATTTATTTTTCCTGAGTTTACTGATGCATATTACAGTAAAAATTATTATTTTTATTATTAATATAAGTATAAGTATTATTATTAAAATTAAATATTAACATAAATATAACTATAATGAAATATTATTATTAATAACATTAATATTATTATTAATATGTAATATTATTAAGTATTATAGTATTAAAGTATTATTATCAATATTATTATTTTTATTGTAAAAACTAATACTAGTACAACTTTTTATTTATTATTATTATTATTATTATTATTATTATTATTATTATTATTATTATTAGTAGTAAAATTATCATTTTTATTAAAGGTATCATTACTATTAAAGTTATCATTATTATTAAAATTATCATTTTTTTATTATTATCATTAGTATTGAAATTATCGTTATTATTAAAATTATTACTATTATTATTATGATTATCATTTTTGTTATTACTAGTATCATTATTATTTTTATAAAAACCATATTATTATTATTATTATTATTATTATTATTATTATTATTATTATTATTATTATTATTATTATTATTATTATTATTATTATTATCAATATTGCTATTAATATTATTATCATTACTACAATAAAAAATTGTCATATAAAAATATACTTAACTAAACTATAATAATATTTTTATTTATTTAAAGTATATAAAATAAATACATTTAATTAAGTTATTAACAAAACATATAATTTATTAAGATAACACTTATATCACTAATAATATATAAATTGTTCGATTACAATTATATGTGTTAATATATATATATATATATAAATGATATAGGTTCGTGAATCCGGGTCAACCCTGCATTGTTCAGTTCCGTCGCATGAATATTTTTACTACAAAATATCGTATCGTGAGTTTCATTACTCCCTTTTTAAATGGTTTTGCAATATATATTTTTAGGACTGAGAATACATCCGCTTTTATAAATGTTTGACGAAATAGACACAAATAATTGAAACTACATTCTATGGTTGAATGATCGAAATCGAATATGCCCCTTTTAGCTTGGTAGCCTAATAATTAGTAAACAAGTCTACTAATTAACGCGAATCCTAAAGATAGATCTATTGGGCCCAATAAGCCCCATCCATTGTTGCAGATGCTTTAGTACTTCGAAATTATCATGTCTGAAGGATGTCCCGAAATGATGGGGATATTCTATATGCATCTTGTTAATGTCGGTTACCAGGTGCTCAATCCATATGAATGATTTTATAGCAGTGAGCAGACCTGCACAAATTGATTATGAAAAATGAAATCTTGTGGTCTATTAAAATTATGGAATTATTTATTATAATAAACCTATGAACTCACCAACCTTTTGGTTGACACTTTGAAGCATGTTTATTCTCAGGTATGAAAGAAATCTTCCGTTGTGCATTTGTTCATATTACATGGAGTCGTTCATGGCATACTTAGGATAGTAGCTCGCAATGGAACCAAATGTTGATGACTTCGTCCAGATGGATTAGGACGGGTCGCTTCATTGGTTTTCTTCCTTTGTGGTTGTTGGGTCCCACCCATATCATTATCATTGTTATTGTTTTGATTCTGTATATATAACAAATACAACAGTAAAACCAGTGTAACATTAATATCAATGATTCAGCATATCCCTATTACTCTAACTATGATTCTGCACATCCCTATTACTCTAACTATGATTCTGCACATCCCTATTACTCTAACTATGATTCTGCAAATATACAACAGTGAAACAAACCAAATACAATACTAAAACAAATGTAACATTCATACCATTAAGAACAGTTTTATTGGAACCAAATACATATGCATTATATGAATACACGTACCATGATTTTTAGTTGCAGTAGAGAGTTTTAGGGTTTATGTAGCTCGTTCCAATTGAAGCAGCAATTTCGTTTTGGAAGCAATCCAATTGATAAATTGACGGTTACTAATTGCGAATTGAAGAAGTTTTGGAGCATCAGACACAAGCAGGAAAATAGTATGGCGGTTTTTGATTGAAACTTTGGATTATTACGGTTGAATATTGATGGATCGATGGAGGGATTTGAGGCCGGTTTGAAATTTTTGGAGCGAGTATATAGGAGAATCATGGCGGTAGTGTTAAATTATAGAGGGTATAAAATTTTCCCAAGTTCCTAATTTGTTTCCCCTGTTCTTGAACAAGAATTTAATATAACTATGATAAATAAAAATAATAATAATAAGTGTATAAGTGTATAGTTATAATTAAATATATAAAATATTAAGTGTTACACCTAATAAAATGAATAAATAATACGTAAAACTATTTTTAAAAAAATCTATAAATTTTGAATAACTTCATGTATCTTGGACCTCGTCTCCTTCTTGGTGGTCTTGCCTCAAGTATATATCATTTTGAATAACTTCATTCATAGGTGCAACACCGACTGAAAATGGAGGTAACTCGTCAAATTGATCGTATTCTTCCTCATCGACAACATCTTCAACACCAACAATCCTTCGTTTTCCGTATATAACCACGTGACATCTACTGTTAGTGTTGTCCGTGATAAAAAACACTTGTGTAACTAGTTTTGCTAAAACGAATGGTTCTGACATGTAGCTATTAGTGGATAGATTAACCGTTGTAAAACCATCTTCATCTATCTTAACACTTTGATTATTAACCCACTTACACTTGAACAGGGGTATACTGACCGAACCATAATCTAATTCCCATATCTCTTGAATAACACCATAATAAGAGTCTTTAGCGATCTTTGATCTTTCTTCACGATTAACAATGGTTACTTGAGTCGAAGAGGCTATCACCGTCACTCCTCTATTTTGTGTCATACCCTTATCATCTTATTTTTTGGTGTGAAATGTATACCCATTAATCTCATAGCCTTGGTATGTTACCACATTTCTAGGCCCGGATGCTAAATCTTCTATTGTTTTATCAACATTTGGAAGTGCGCTCCTAACTTTGTCTTTCAACCATTCTGAAAATGTGCTTTTATGTTCTTTAGCCAACCTTGTTGCGCTCTTATGACGGTTATCTCGTCCTAACAACGACTGGTGCTCCTGTATGTACAGATCAATACATGTAGTGTGATGTAACACTGTAAAATGTGCCTCATGTATACCATCAACATTTTTTGGAAATCCCACTTTGCGCCCAAGTGTCCCTTGACCAGAAAGTCTACCTTCATGTCGACTTTGTGGAATCCCGACACTTTTAATCTCAACCATATAGTCTGTACAGAAGTTAATCACCTCTTCGGAAGCATATCCTTCAATAATACTACCTTCTGGTCGATTGTGGTTCCTTACATACCCTTTTAAGATACCCATATCTTTCGAATGGATACATGTAATGTAAGAAAACTGGACCGCATTCCTTGATTTCTCCGACAATGTGAGATACCAAGTGAACCATGACATCAAAGAAAAAAGGTGGAAAATACATCTCAAGTTCGCAAAGAGTGAGTATAATATCTCTTTGATAATCATCCAACACCGCAGGATCAATCACCTTCGAATGAATCATGTTAAAAAATAAACATAGTTTTGTTATTGTGTGTCGTATGCGTTTGGGTAAAATTCCACGAATTGCAACAGGAATCATCTGAGTCATTAGTACATGACAGTCATGTGACTTCATACCAAGTAACTTCAAATCTTTCATTGATACCAACTTCCTAATGTTAGCCGAATAACCTGTTGGAACCTTAACATCATATAAACATTGGCAAAATTTAGTTTTCTCGACCTTCGACATGGTATAACAGGCTGGCGGAAGATACTTGGTGGACCATCCAGGTATGTCTTTAGGTGTTAGCTCTGGTCTGATTTTTATTGCTTCCATGTCCTTTCGAACCTTAATTCCATCTTTTGTTTTACCAGGAATGTTCAAAAGTAACCCTACCAAACTTTCACAAACATTTTTCTTGATATGCATAACATCGAGACAATGTCGGACGCGCAAATGCTTACAATAAGGCAATTCCCAAAATATAGATATCTTTTTCCACAAACCTTTCGGAGGTCCTCTACCGGTTTTTCCAAACACAACATTTATATTAGCAAATTTGGATAGTGTACTTTCTCCATCCAAAGGTGGCGGTCGCACGCTTGTCTCTACAGTACCATCAAATAAGTCATCTCGTAAGCGATACGGGTGATTCGCATCAAGATCTCTTCGATGTCCCATAAATGCCAGTTTCTAACAATTTGCCAACCATGTCGAGTAAGTATTTTCCTCACAAACGTAACATGCCTTTTTTCCTTTCGTACTATATCCAGACAAATTACCAAGGGCTGGAAAATCGTTAATGGTGCTAAAAATCATTGCTCGTAGTAAGAAGTACTCTTTCTTGTATGCATCATATACTTGTACCCCGGTATCCCATAGTTGCTTCATGTCATCAATCAAGGGTTGCAAATATACATCAATGTCGTTTCCAGGCTGTTTTGGGCCTTCAATTAAAAGAGACCTCATTATGTATTTTCGTTTCATACATAGCCAAGATGGAAGGTTGTAAATGCATAACAGGATAGGCCAAGTGCTATGGCGACTACTCTTATCTCTGAAAGGATTAATTCCATCTGAACTGAGTCCGAACCTTATATTTCGTATCTCATCCCCAAATTCTTCAAAATTGTTATCAATAGTTTTCCATTGTTGTGAATCAGCCACATGTCTTATTTTCCATCCTTTTTACGCTCTTCTGCATGCCAACGTAATAATTTTGCATGTTTCGCATTCGAATATAATCTTTTCAATCTTGGTATGATAGGGAAATACCACAATACTTTTGCAGGCGGTCCATTTTCTGTCACATCATTATCATCTTCGGTTGGTTTTCCACTTTTATACCTAGATGTACCACATACTTTACATTCATGATGGTTTTCGTCTTCATTCCTGTATAGCATACAATCATTTGGACATGCATGTATTCTGTGTATTTCTAATCCCATCGGGCATATAATTTTCTTGGCATGGTATGTTGAAACCGGAAACTCATTAGCTTCGGGGAGCATTTTGTGCAACAACTCTAATAGGCTAGTGAAACTCGTGTCACTCCAACCATTGTTCGCTTGTAAGTTTAACAGTTGTATCACGGCAGAAAGTTTAGTAAAGTTTGTACAACTATTATATAACGGTTTTTCAGAGTCAACGATTAGTTGTTAGAATTTGTCATAATACTTTCC
The DNA here is from genome assembly GCF_046630445.1 of Rutidosis leptorrhynchoides. NCBI lineage: Eukaryota > Viridiplantae > Streptophyta > Magnoliopsida > Asterales > Asteraceae > Rutidosis > Rutidosis leptorrhynchoides. The sequence continues at coordinate 111,086,246 of NC_092334.1, read as the reverse complement.
GTCAACATTATCCTCCATATCTTCGAACATGGCCTCAAAATTATCATGATCCATATCACTACCATATGAATCTTCTTCGTTTTCTTCATCGGAACCCGAATCACCACGGTTATGATCAACTAATGATTCACCGTGATAAGACCAACACGTGTACCCTCTCATAAATCCGTTTAATATAAGATGATTTCTGATTTCGGTAGAATCATTGAAGGCCCGTCCATTGAAACATTTTTTACAAGGACAGATTATTTTTTCGTTTCCTTTCTGTAATTGATCAGTCTCAGCAATAGTTATAAATTCATCCAGACTTTTCATATATTCGATACTAGTGCGTCCTATGTTGTACATCCATTCACTCCGGTCCATCTGTAAGTATCAAAATTAAAAAAATTCCAGATTAATTAATACGGAGTAATAAACAAGAACATATAAATATGGATTAGATTAATTATTCATAAAACAACTTTATTAATATTTAATTAATTATATTTTAAATTATTTACATATAATATATAAAAAAATTAAAAATATATAAAAATAAAACACACATATATATAACTCATTTCTCATTTTTTTGTGTAATCTGCAACAAAACCCAATTGAAACCCGTATACCCCCAAATTCGTATTCCAATTGAAACCCGTAATTGTTTAATCTACAACAAAACCCAATTGAAAACCGTATACCCCCAAATTCGTATTCCAATTGAAACCCGTAATTGTTCAATCTGCAACAAAACCCAATCCTATTCAATTTGTATAACCTAATTTCTAAATCGTACAATAAGTAAGATGTCTGGTGAGTTCCCCAATCGAATTTTTTGATTTAATTTTTATATGCATGTTCGATTCTAATTCAATTTTGATTTCAATCTTCAGTATTTTAATTATGTTATCTTCGATGTTAATTTGCAGGAATTCATTACACTAAAAGAACAGCAAATAGCAATTACAAACGAACTGCTAATATCGAAGGACCTAATAAGGTTATGAATTCTGTAAGTACATTACTTTAATTTTGATTGATGTTCTTGTTCATGTTATTTCTTGTTGTGTTTGTTTTATGAATTCTTTAAGTATACTAGTTATTGACATAAAAATGATATATAAGCAGAATTAATAAAAGCTTTATGTCCAGCATGTTGTTCTTGTTATGTTGCTAGAATTAATAAAACTAGTTTACTTACTGTTGTTCAGGTTATGAATTTTTGTTGGGTTCAATTTTTAACTGTTGTTCAAACTTTGATTTTTCATCGGTCAAGAAAACAAATATGGTAGGGTTCAAGTGTTCAACCATTATGGACAGTATGTTTTATGAATTCTGTATAGAAACCAACAGATAAACTAGTTATGTATAGAAAATGATATGATAAGTGACAAGCAAAACACATATCAAACTAAAGCACAAACATGATAACTTTAAGATTTAATTATTGTGTTGTTGACTAATGTATTTTTTATGTGCACAGGACCAACATGATAACAGTCACACAGATATGAACGAGGAATTTCAGGAAAATTATGATCCGTCGAAAAGAGGCGTCAACAAGAAACTGGAAAAAAATATCCGGTGAGGTTGAATTCAACAGATTAGGTGAAGCTATAGGAAAAAATCAAAAAGCCTTTTCCAGTAACATAGGTGTTTTGACAAGGCGTAGGATTAATTTTCTTGTCGATACTTGGAAAAAGGTACATCCCGACGAAAAAGATGCCGTGTGGTTGAAAATCAAGGTATAAATCACTAAATTCTAAGAAATTTGGGTTTAAGTAATTCTGTCTTTATATATGTAACAACATTGACCACTTATTTTTAACGTCTACAGAAATAACATGCTATAAAAGACGATTTTGCTAAGAAACAGACACTTAAACACTGCAACAGTGTGTTTACGAGATTCAGGAGGAAGCTAAGAAATTATATGGATGAAGGGAAGCTTCCTTATAAGGAAGATAAAGAGTACGGATTCATAAGTCCGGAAAAATGGACCAAGTTTTGTGAACTTGATGACACACCAACAAAATGGGTTAGTGTTACTCATTTATTTTTTAACACTCTGTAGTTAATTATGTATTTTGTAACTAATGTGCTCTTAAATCCCATGTAAAATGTAAAGGCACTACGAGAACAAGGACTCATAAATGCACTGCAAAAAGAGAAAGAAAGCATTGCCCATGTTGGTCATTGCGGGTATCGAGGCCAACAAGAAAAATGGGAGCAGGAACAAAATGATCCAGAAAATCATACTGTGTACCACGATATCACTAATACTGCTACAAGGAACTATGTGTTGGGTAGCACAAAGACCGATACAAAAGGAAAGAGGACATTATGTGCCGATACGTCGCTGATAGATAAGATGGTAACATAATTTTTTCCTTTTTATTATTAGCCTTATTAATTCCTAATTGTACTATAACCGATTACTTTATTGCTTGTTTACAATCCTATATGAATCATTCTTCAATTTTATCGATATAAATCATCCCTTTTTCATATTATTTTTTCAAAATTTCATTTTTTTAATTTTTCAATTATTCTTTTTTATTTTTTAATTGTTTTTATAAATACGGGTGATTGGAAGCTTTGACCATTGTCATCCCTACGTACGTTTGTTGTTTTAATCCAGGTAAAAACTGATAAAGAGGGCGGGGATCCCTTGTTACTACATGTTGGCAAAGAACATGGTGGTAGGACAAGGGGTCTTAGTAGCACAATTGGGTTTAGCAAAAGCGGTAAAAAGCAGAAAGTGGGGAGCGGTAAAAAGCGAAAAGTGGGGAGCGGTAAAAAGCATAAAGTGGTTTTAGCCTTGAAAAATACAAAGGTAATTGATATAATTGATATAATTTTTTGCAGGTGCTTAATGGTTAATCTATTCTTTATTTTTTTAACAACGTTTGGTGGTCGAATAACATCATTATAGTATTCTCTATTATTTGTTTTTGTTCCTAACAATGAAATATTGTATGATCAGAATCGGGATGTTGATGACAATGAGAAGATGGTTGACAATGAGAATCTTCATGAAGATCCAGCGACTGATGAAGTTATTGTTGACAATGAGAAGCATGATGAAGATCCAGTGATCGAAGAAGATATTGTCAACCATGAGAATTTTGATGACTATCCAGTGATTGAAGAAGCCTCAGATACAGAGACCGAAGAAGAAGAACAAGAACAATCAAATGATGAAGATGGTGACGATGGAGAATCACCAACATGAGGAGAACCGGAGAGCGAAAAAGAAAACGTTCCAGTGATTAAAGAAATAGATGCAATGTTGAAGAATCCAAGAATTGAAGAAAAAATTCCGGTACAACCAATAAGAAGAAGGAAATCGGAACGAATCCTAAAGATCAAGCTATCAAAAAATGTTTTCGTCAAAGATGGAAAAGGTATGACTGAAACTAATCCAATTGTTATGGACTAAATATCCTTGATCGATACTTGAAATGTTACTGTAACTTTTGTATGCTTACTTTGTTGGAAACTGATTTTATTTTATTATGTTAATGTAACCTGTTTTAATAGGTTTGTGTACACAGTATATATGTAGTTTTATGTTTGTGTGGGCTATTCTGCAACAATTTATGTTCTGTGAACTGGCTGGCATATACAGATGTATTATATTGGTGTGTATGTTTTGTTTGTTTGGTTCCTACACACTTGTATGCTCTGTATGTGATACTGCACTAAAAGTACGGTATATTCATTTTTGTATTGGGCATAGATATATAGCCTTTGTTTGGTTTTGATTTGGCAAAATTATAGGCATGTTACGTTTTGGATGTCCAGGTTTAATTAGAAGGATTTACACCTAAGTTATAGTTTATAGATAGGTTATAGGTTAAATATAGGTTAAATAATGTTTATAGGTTAGTTGATATGGCAATCAAAATTATATGGCAAGTATTAGGTTGGGGTAGTTATATTCTGCGGAAAACAAGACATTCCAAAGTGTTCAAAAATAAAAATTTCGACTGCTTCAGTGTTAGTTAATGAGATACAAATATTATCTTATGAGTGGATATCTAGGAGACTTCAAAATTCGAGACTATATTGGTTCAAGTGACTTTGAAATCCGAGTGCTTATCTCGTGTTGTAACTGGGCTGTATATCTTTTCGAAACAGCTTAGTTGCAATCTTAGTTGCAAACTAACTGGGCTGTTGAAATGTCCCGTTCTTATTGATTAAAAACGTTCCATATTAATTGATTTCGTTGCGAGGTTTTGACCTCTATATGAGACATTTTTCAAAGACTGCATTCATTTTTAAAACAAACCATAACCTTTATTTCATAGATAAAGGTTTTAAAAAAAACTTTACGTAGATTATCAAATAATGATAATCTAAAATATCCTGTTTACACACGACCATTACATAATGGTTTACAATACAAATATGTTACAACAAAATAAGTTTCTTGAATGCAGTTTTTACACAATATCATACAAGTATGGATTCCAAATCTCGTCCTTATTTAAGTATGCGACAGCGGAAGCTCTTAATAATCACCTGAGAATAAACATGCTTAAAACGTCAACAAAAATGTTGGTGAGTTATAGGTTTAACCTATATATATCAAATCATAATAATAGACCACAAGATTTCATATTTCAATACACATCCCATACATAGAGATAAAAATCATTCATATGGTGAACACCTGGTAACCGACATTAACAAGATGCATATATAAGAATATCCCCATCATTCCGGGACACCCTTCGGATATGATATAAATTTCGAAGTACTAAAGCATCCGGTACTTTGGATGGGGTTTGTTAGGCCCAATAGATCTATTTTTAGGATTCGCGTCAATTAGGGTGTCTGTTCCCTAATTCTTAGATTACCAGACTTATTAAAAAGGGGCATATTCAATTTCGATAATTCAACCATAGAATGTAGTTTCACGTACTTGTGTCTATTTTGTAAATCATTTATAAATCCTGCATGTATTCTCATCCTAAAAATATTAGATTTTAAAAGTGGGACTATAACCCACTTTCACAGATTTTTACTTCATCGGGAAGTAAGACTTGGCCACTGGTTGATTCACGAACCTATAACAATATATACATATATATCAAAGTATGTTCAAAATATATTTACAACACTTTTAATATATTTTGATGTTTTAAGTTTATTAAGTCAGCTGTCCTCGTTAGTAACCTACAACTAGTTGTCCACAGTTAGATGTACAGAAATAAATCAATAAATATTATCTTGAATCAATCCACGACCCAGTGTATACGTATCTCAGTATTGATCACAACTCAAACTATATATATTTTGGAATCAACCTCAACCATGTATAGCTAACTCCAACATTCACATATAGAGTGTCTATGGTTGTTCCGAAATATATATAGATGTGTCGACATGATAGGTCGAAACATTGTATACGTGTCTATGGTATCTCAAGATTACATAATATACAATACAAGTTGATTAAGTTATGGTTGGAATAGATTTGTTACCAATTTTCACGTAGCTAAAATGAGAAAAATTATCCAATCTTGTTTTATCCATAACTTCTTCATTTTAAATCCGTTTTGAGTGAATCAAATTGCTATGGTTTCATATTGAACTCTATTTTATGAATCTAAACAGAAAAAGTATAGGTTTATAGTCGGAAAAATAAGTTACAAGTCGTTTTTGTAAAGGTAGTCATTTCAGTCGAAAGAACGACGTCTAGATGACCATTTTAGAAAACATACTTCCACTTTGAGTTTAACCATAATTTTTGGATATAGTTTCATGTTCATAATAAAAATCATTTTCTCAGAATAACAACTTTTAAATCAAAGTTTATCATAGTTTTTAATTAACTAACCCAAAACAGCCCGCGGTGTTACTACGACGGCGTAAATCCGGTTTTACGGTATTTTTCGTGTTTCCAGGTTTTAAATCATTAAGTTAGCATATCATATAGATATAGAACATGTGTTTAGTTGATTTTAAAAGTCAAGTTAGAAGGATTAACTTTTGTTTGCGAACAAGTTTAGAATTAACTAAACTATGTTCTAGTGATTACAAGTTTAAACCTTCGAATAAGATAGCTTTATATGTATGAATCGAATGATGTTATGAACATCATTACTACCTTAAGTTACTTGGATAAACCTACTGGAAAAGAGAAAAATGGATCTAGCTTCAACGGATCCTTGGATGGCTCGAAGTTCTTGAAGCAGAATCATGACACGAAAACAAGTTCAAGTAAGATCATCACTTGAAATAAGATTGTTATAGTTATAGAAATTGAACCAAAGTTTGAATATGATTATTATCTTATATTAGAATGATAACCTACTGTAAGAAACAAAGATTTCTTGAGGTTGGATGATCACCTTACAAGATTGGAAGTGAGCTAGCAAACTTGAAAGTATTCTTGATTTTATGTAACTAGAACTTGTAAAATATATGAAGAACACTTAGAACTTGAAGATAGAACTTGAGAGAGATCAATTAGATGAAGAAAATTGAAGAATGAAAGTGTTTGTAGGTGTTTTTGGTCGTTGGTGTATGGATTAGATATAAAGGATATGTAATTTTGTTTTCATGTAAATAAGTCATGAATGATTACTCATATTTTTGTAATTTTATGAGATATTTCATGCTAGTTGCCAAATGATGGTTCCCACATGTGTTAGGTGACTCATATGGGCTGCTAAGAGCTGATCATTGGAGTGTATATACCAATAGTACATACATCTAAAAGTTGTGTATTGTACGAGTACGAATACGGGTGCATACGAGTAGAATTGTTGATGAAACTGAACGAGGATGTAATTGTAAGCATTTTTGTTAAGTAGAAGTATTTTGATAAGTGTATTGAAGTCTTTCAAAAGTGTATAAATACATATTAAAACACTACATGTTTATACATTTTAACTGAGTCGTTAAGTCATCGTTAGTCGTTACATGTAAGTGTTGTTTTGAAACCTTTAGGTTAACGATCTTGTTAAATGTTGTTAACCCAATATTTATAATTTCAAATGAGATTTTAAATTATTATATTATCATGATATTATGATATATAATATATCTTAGTATGATGTATATACAGTTAAATGTCGTTACAACGATAATCGTTACATATATGTCTCGTTTCGAAATCATTAAGTTAGTAGCCTTATTTTTACATATGTATTTCATTGTTAATACACTTAATAATATATTTACTTATCATTTAACATAATTAACCAAGTGTATCAATATCTTAATATGATTCATATGTACCTAGTAAGACGTTGTTATAACGATAATCGTTATATATATCGTTTTCGAGTTTCTTAAATTAATAGTCTCATTTTTATGTATATAACTCATTGTTAAAATACCTAATGAGATACATACTTATAATAAAAATATGTTAACTATATATATAACCATATATATGTCATCGTATAGTTTTTACAAGTTTTAACGTTCGTGAATCACCGGTCAACTTGGGTGGTCAATTGTCTATATGAAACATATTTTAATTAATCAAGTCTTAACAAGTTTGATTGCTTAACATGTTGGAAACATTTAATCATGTAAATATCAATCTTAATTAATTTATATAAACATGGAAAAGTTCGGGTCACTACAGTACCTACCCGTTAAATAAATTTCGTCCCGAAATTTTAAGTTGTTGAAGGTGTTGACGAATCTTCTGGAAATAGATGCGGGTATTTCTTCTTCATCTGATCTTCACGCTCCCAGGTGAACTCGGGTCCTCTACGAGCATTCCATCGAACCTTAACAATTGGTATCAATAACACATGCTCGTAGCATGTCTTCAAGCGTTTGTATCGTCCTTTCGCTCTGCCCATCAGTTTGTGGATGATAGGCAGTACTCATGTCTAGACGAGTTCCTAATGCTTGCTGTAATGTCTGCCAGAATCTTGAAATAAATCTTCCATCCCTATCAGAGATAATAGAGATTGGTATTCCATGTCTGGAGACGACTTCCTTCAAATACAGTCGTGCTAACTTCTCCATCTTGTCATCTTCTCTTATTGGCAGGAAGTGTGCTGATTTGGTGAGACGATCAACTATTACCCAAATAGTATCAAAACCACTTGCAGTCCTTGGCAATTTAGTGATGAAATCCATGGTAATGTTTTCCCATTTCCATTCCAGGATTTCGGGTTGTTGAAGTAGACCTGATGGTTTCTGATGCTCAGCTTTGACCTTAGAACACGTCAAACATTCTCCTACGTATTTAGCAACATCGGCTTTCATACCCGGCCACCAAAAATGTTTCTTGAGATCCTTGTACATCTTCCCCGTTCCAGGATGTATTGAGTATCTGGTTTTATGAGCTTCTCTAAGTACCATTTCTCTCATATCTCCAAATTTTGGTACCCAAATCCTTTCAGTCCTATACCGGGTTCTGTCTTCCCGAATATTAAGATGCTTCTCTGATCCTTTGGGTATTTCATCCTTTAAATTTCCCTCTTTTAAAACTCCTTGTTGCGCCTCCTTTATTTGAGTAGTAAGGTTATTATGAATCATTATATTCATAGATTTTACTCGAATGGGTTCTCTGTCCTTCCTGCTCAAGGCATCGGCTACCACATTTGCCTTCCCCGGGTGGTAACGAATCTGAAAGTCGTAATCATTCAACAATTCAATCCACCTACGCTGCCTCATATTCAGTTGTTTCTGATTAAATATGTGTTGAAGACTTTTTTGGTCGGTATATATAATACTTTTGACCCCATATAAGTAGTGCCTCCAAGTCTTTAATGCAAAAACAACCGCGCCTAATTCCAAATCATGCGTCGTATAATTTTGCTCGTGAATCTTTAATTGTCTAGAGGCATAAGCAATCACCTTCGTTCGTTGCATTAATACACAACCGAGACCTTGCTTTGATGCGTCACAATAAATCACAAAATCATCATTCCCTTCAGGCAATGACAATATAGGTGCCGTAGTTAGCTTTTTCTTCAATAACTGAAACGCTTTCTCTTGTTCATCCTTCCATTCAAATTTCTTCCCTTTATGCGTTAATGCAGTCAAGGGTTTTGCTATTTTGGAAAAGTCTTGGATGAACCTTCTGTAGTAACCAGCTAGTCCTAAAAACTGGCGTATGTGTTTTGGAGTTTTCGGGGTTTCCCACTTTTCAACAGTTTCTATCTTTGCCGGATCCACCTTAATACCTTCTTTGTTCACTATGTGACCGAGGAATTGAACTTCTTCCAACCAAAATGCACACTTTGAAAACTTAGCGTACAATTCTTCCTTCCTCAATACTTCTAACACCTTTCTCAAATGTTCACCGTGTTCTTGGTCATTCTTTGAGTAAATAAGTATGTCATCAATGAAAACAATGACAAACTTGTCAAGGTATGGTCCACACACTCGGTTCATAAGGTCCATGAACACAGCTGGTGCATTAGTTAAACCAAACGGCATGACCATAAACTCGTAATGACCGTAACGTGTTCTGAAAGCAGTCTTTGGAATATCATCTTCTTTCACCCGCATTTGATGATACCCGGAACGTAAGTCAATCTTTGAATAAACAGACGAGCCTTGTAGTTGATCAAATAAGTCGTCGATTCTCGGTAGTGGGTAGCGGTTCTTGATGGTAAGTTTGTTCAACTCTCGGTAGTCGATACACAACCTGAATGTACCATCTTTCTTCTTGACAAACAAAACAGGAGCTCCCCACGGTGATGTGCTTGGTCGAATGAAACCACGCTCTAAAAGTTCTTGTAATTGGCTTTGCAGTTCTTTCATCTCGCTGGGTGCGAGTCTGTAAGGAACACGAGCTATTGGTGCAGCTCCTGGTACAAGATCTATTTGAAATTCAACGGATCGATGTGGGGGTAATCCCGGTAATTCTTTCGGAAATACATCGGGAAATTCTTTTGCAATGGGAACATCATTGATGCTCTTTTCTTCAGTTTGTACTTTCTCAACGTGTGCTAGAACAGCATAGCAACCTTTTCTTATTAGTTTTTGTGCCTTCAAATTACTAATAAGATGTAGCTTCGTGTTGCCCTTTTCTCCGTACACCATTAAGGATTTTCCTTTTTCTCGTATAATGCGAATTGCATTTTTGTAACAGACAATCTCTGCTTTCACTTCTTTCAACCAGTCCATACCGATTATCACATCAAAACTCCCTAACTCTACTGGTATCAAATCAATCTTAAATGTTTCGCTAACCAGTTTAATTTCTCGATTCCGACATATATTATCTGCTGAAATTAATTTACCATTTGCTAATTCGAGTAAAAATTTACTATCCAAAGGCGTCAATGGACAACTTAATTTAGCACAAAAATCTCTACTCATATAGCTTCTATCCGCACCCGAATCAAATAAAACTTAAGCAGATTTATTGTCAATAAGAAACGTACCCGTAACAAGCTCCGGGTCTTCCTGTGCCTCTGCCGCATTAATATTGAAAACTCTTCCGCGGCCTTGTCCATTCGTGTTCTCCTGGTTCGGGCAATTTCTAATAATGTGGCCCGGTTTTCCACATTTATAACAAACTACATTGGCATAACTTGCTCCGACACTACTTGCTCGTCCATTACTCGTTCCGACACCATTTGTTCCTTTTGTTCTATTAACCCCTGGTCCGTAGACCTCACACTTCGCCGCGCTATGACCATTTCTTTTACACTTGTTGCAAAATTTGGTGCAGAACCCCGAGTGATACTTTTCACACCTTTGGCATAGCTGCTTCTGATTGTTGTTGTTGTTGCGGTTATTATTGTTGTTGGGATGATTGTTGTAGTTGCTGTTGTTGTTGTTGTTGTTGTTGTTGGGCCGTTTGTTGTAGTTGCGATTGATGTTGCGATTGTTGGGATAATTGTTGCGATTATTGTTGTAATTGCTGTTGTTGTTGTATTGGTGATTCTTATCATCGTTTTCCTCCCACTTTCTTTTGACTTGCTTCACATTGGCCTCTTCAGCAGTCTGTTCTTTAATTCTTTCTTCAATCTGGTTCACTAGTTTGTGAGCCATTCTACATGCCTGTTGTATAGAGGCGGGCTCGTGTGAACTTATATCTTCTTGGATTCTTTTCGGTAATCCTTTCACAAACGCGTCGATCTTCTCTTCCTCATCTTCGAATGCTCCCGGACACAATAGGCACAATTTTGTGAATCGTCTTTCGTACGTGGTAATATCAAATCCTTGGGTTAGTAACCCTCTAAGTTCTGTCTTGAGCTTATTGACCTCGGTTCTGGGACGGTACTTCTCGTTTATCAAGTGCTTGAATGCTGACCACGGTAGTGCGTATGCATCGTCTTGTCCCACTTGCTCTAGATAGGTATTCCACCATGTTAACACAGAACCTGTGAAGGTATGCGTAGCGTACTTCACTTTGTCCTCTTCAGTACACTTACTTATGGCAAACACCGATTCGACCTTCTCGGTCCATCGTTTCAATCCAATCGGTCCTTCGGTTCCATCAAATTCCAAAGGTTTGCAGGCAGTGAATTCTTTGTAGGTGCATCCTACACGATTTCCTGTACTGCTAGATCCAAGGTTATTGTTGGTATGTAGCGCAGCCTGTACTGCGGCTATGTTTGAAGCTAGAAAAGTACGGAATTCCTCTTCATTCATATTCACGGTGTGTCGAGTAGTTGGTGCCATTTCCTTCAAAATAGTCAAATGGAACAAGTTAATCATACAGAATATTAAGAGTAGTTAATAGTATTTCGTAGCATAATATGAACTCATTTATAAAAGTTTTTTCTTCATATTAGCGTTTTATAAGTTTAAATTCGGGTAGTACCTACCCGTTAAGTTCATACTTAGTAGCTAATATACAATTCAACTACTACAATTCTATATGAAAAACTGATTATAATAATATTTCGCGTTCAAACTTTTATACAATATTTTAAAAACTTACAATACCGCTTATTTTACATAAAGCATGAAATATAGCACACAATAACTTTGATACAAGATAGTTGTGAAGATAATTCTAGCTAGTACACAAGTCGTTCAGCAAAGGCAATAAAGACACGTAATTCATACGTCCAGAAACAAGTCATGCATTCTGGTTTTACTAGGACTACTTCCCATCCTTGGTCTTGTGGAACATAACAGTTATGGCCGTTGATAAGACAGCGTGTTGTAACGTCGTCAAAGGGACGAGGGTTACGTAATGTCCAACAGTCCCGTAACAATCTAAAAACCTCATTTCTTACCCCAATTACCGACTCCGTCACTTGTGGAAACGTTTTGTTTAATAGTTGTAGCCCGATGTTCTTGTTCTCACTTTGGTGAGAAGCGAACATTACTAATCCGTAAGCATAACATGCTTCTTTATGTTGCATGTTAGCCGCTTTTTCTAAATCACGAAGTCCAATATTCGGATATATTGAGTCAAAATAATTTCTTAACCCGTTGCGTAAAATAGCATTTGGGTTCCCCGCAATATATGCGTCAAAGTAAACACATCGTAACTTATGGGTTTCCCAATGTGATATCCCCCATCTTTCAAACGAAAGTCTCTTATAAACCAAGACATTCTTGGAACGTTCTTCGAATGTCTTACAAACTGATCTCGCCTTAAATAGTTGTGCCGAGGAATTCTGACCGACTCTAGACAAGATTTCATCAATCATGTCTCCGAGTAGGTCTCTTAAAATATTGGGTTGTCTATCCATTTTGTGTTTTTAAACTGTAAAATAGACAAGAGTTAGATTCATAAAAAAATACTTATTAATACAAGCAATTTTTACATATATCATAAAGCATAAGCACACTATATTACATATATTACACCACACGAATACAACTATCTTATTCCGACTCGCTCATTTCTTCTTCTTCGGTTTTGGTTCATTTTTCCAAGTTTCTAGGGATATATGATGTTCCCCTAATACTAACTGTCGTTTTCCACAACGGTTTAGAAAAACCTGGTGGTTTAGAGGTTCCCGGGTCATTGTTACAACTTAAGGACTTCGGGGGTTGACGATACATATAAAGTTCATCGGGGTTGGAATTAGATTTCTCTATTTTTATGCCCTTTCCCTTATTATTTTCTTTTGACTTTTTAAATTCAGTTGGGGTTATTTCTATAACATCATCGGAATTCTCGTCGGAATCCGATTCATCGGAGAATTGGTAATCCTCCCAATATTTTGCTTCCTTGGCGGAAACACCATTGACCATAATTAACCTTGGTCGGTTGGTTGAGGATTTTCTTTTACTTAACCGTTTTATTATTTCCCCCACCGGTTCTACTTCTTCATCCGGTTCCGATTCTTCTTCCGGTTCCGACTCTTCTTCCGGTTCCGACTCTTCTTCCGGTTCCTCTTCGGGAACTTGTGAATCAGTCCACGAATCATTCCAATTTACATTTGACTCTTCATTATTATTAGGTGAGTCAATGGGACTTGTTCTAGAGGTAGACATCTATCACATAATATCAAACGCGTTAAGAGATTAATATATCACATAATATTCACATGTTAAAAATATATAGTTTCCAACAAAATTTGTTAAGCAATCATTTTTCAAGTAAACACGGTCGAAGTCCAGACTTACTAATGCATCCTAACAAACTCGATAAGACACACTAATACAAAATTCTGGTTCTCTAAGACCAACGCTCGGATACCAACTGAAATGTCCCGTTCTTATTGATTAAAAACGTTCCATATTAATTGATTTCGTTGCGAGGTTTTGACCTCTATATGAGACGTTTTTCAAAGACTGCATTCATTTTTAAAACAAACCATAACCTTTATTTCATAGATAAAGGTTTTAAAAAAAAACTTTACGTAGATTATCAAATAATGATAATCTAAAATATCCTGTTTACACACGACCATTACATAATGGTTTACAATACAAATATGTTACAACAAAATAAGTTTCTTGAATGCAGTTTTTACACAATATCATACAAGCATGGATTCCAAATCTCGTCCTTATTTAAGTATGCGACAGCGGAAGCTCTTAATAATCACCTGAGAATAAACATGCTTAAAACGTCAACAAAAATGTTGGTGAGTTATAGGTTTAACCTATATATATCAAATCATAATAATAGACCACAAGATTTCATATTTCAATACACATCCCATACATAGAGATAAAAATCATTCATATGGTGAACACCTGGTAACCGACATTAACAAGATGCATATATAAGAATATCCCCATCATTCCGGGACACCCTTCGGATATGATATAAATTTCGAAGTACTAAAGCATCCGGTACTTTGGATGGGGTTTGTTAGGCCCAATAGATCTATCTTTAGGATTCGCGTCAATTAGGGTGTCTGTTCCCTAATTCTTAGATTACCAGACTTAATAAAAAGGGGCATATTCGATTTCGATAATTCAACCATAGAATGTAGTTTCACGTACTTGTGTCTATTTTGTAAATCATTTATAAATCCTGCATGTATTCTCATCCCAAAAATATTAGATTTTAAAAGTGGGACTATAACTCACTTTCACAGATTTTTACTTCGTCGGGAAGTAAGACTTGGCCACTGGTTGATTCACGAACCTATAACAATATATACATATATATCAAAGTATGTTCAAAATATATTTACAACACTTTTAATATATTTTGATGTTTTAAGTTTATTAAGTCAGCTGTCCTCGTTAGTAACCTACAACTAGTTGTCCACAGTTAGATGTACGGAAATAAATCAATAAATATTATCTTGAATCAATCCACGACCCAGTGTATACGTATCTCCGTATTGATCACAACTCAAACTATATATATTTTGGAATCAACCTCAACCATGTATAGCTAACTCCAACATTCACATATAGAGTGTCTATGGTTGTTCCGAAATATATATAGATGTGTCGACATGATAGGTCGAAACATTGTATACGTGTCTATGGTATCTCAAGATTACATAATATACAATACAAGTTGATTAAGTTATGGTTGGAATAGATTTGTTACCAATTTTCACGTAGCTAAAATGAGAAAAATTATCCAATCTTGTTTTACCCATAACTTCTTCATTTTAAATCCGTTTTGAGTGAATCAAATTGCTATGGTTTCATATTGAACTCTATTTTATGAATCTAAACAGAAAAAGTATAGGTTTATAGTCGAAAAAGTAAGTTACAAGTCGTTTTTGTAAAGGTAGTCATTTCAGTCGAAAGAACGACGTCTAGATGACCATTTTAGAAAACATACTTCCACTTTGAGTTTAACCATAATTTTTGGATATAGTTTCATGTTCATAATAAAAATCATTTTCTCAGAATAACAACTTTTAAATCAAATTTTATCATAGTTTTTAATTAACTAACCCAAAACAGCCCGCGGTGTTACTACGACGGCGTAAATCCGGTTTTACAGTGTTTTTCGTGTTTCCAGGTTTTAAATCATTAAGTTAGCATATCATATAGATATAGAACATGTGTTTAGTTGATTTTAAAAGTCAAGTTAGAAGGATTAACTTTTGTTTGCGAACAAGTTTAGAATTAACTAAACTATGTTCTAGTGATTACAAGTTTAAACCTTCGAATAAGATAGCTTTATATGTATGAATCGAATAATGTTATGAACATCATTACTACCTTAAGTTCCTTGGATAAACCTACTGGAAAAGAGAAAAATGGATCTAGCTTCAATGGATCCTTGGATGGCTCGAAGTTCTTGAAGCAGAATCATGACACGAAAACAAGTTCAAGTAAGATCATCACTTGAAATAAGATTGTTATAGTTATAGAAATTGAACCAAAGTTTGAATATGATTATTACCTTGTATTAGAATGATAACCTACTGTAAGAAACAAAGATTTCTTGAAGTTGGATGATCACCTTACAAGATTGGAAGTGAGCTAGCAAACTTGAAAGTATTCTTGATTTTATGAAACTAGAACTTTTGGAATTTATGAAGAACACTTAGAACTTGAAGATAGAACTTGAGAGAGATCAATTAGATGAAGAAAATTGAAGAATGAAAGTGTTTGTAGGTGTTTTTGGTCGTTGGTGTATGGATTAGATATAAAGGATATGTAATTTTGTTTTCATGTAAATAAGTCATGAATGATTACTCATATTTTTGTAATTTTATGAGATATTTCATGCTAGTTGCCAAATGATGGTTCCCACATGTGTTAGGTGACTCACATGGGATGCTAAGAGCTGATCATTGGAGTGTATATACCAATAGTACATACATCTAAAAGCTGTGTATTGTACGAGTACGAATACGGGTGCATACGAGTAGAATTGTTGATGAAACTGAACGAGGATGTAATTGTAAGCATTTTTGTTAAGTAGAAGTATTTTGATAAGTGTCTTGAAGTCTTTCAAAAGTGTATGAATACATATTAAAATACTACATGTATATACATTTTAACTGAGTCGTTAAGTCATCGTTAGTCGTTACATGTAAATGTTGTTTTGAAACCTTTAGGTTAACGATCTTGTTGAATGTTTTTAACCCATTATTTATTATAACAAATGAGATGTTAAATTATTATATTATCATGATATTATGATATATAATATATCTTAGTATGATGTATATACAGTTAAATGTCGTTACAACGATAATCGTTACATATATGTCTCGTTTCGAAATCATTAAGTTAGTAGCCTTATTTTTACATATGTATTTCATTGTTAATACACTTAATAATATATTTACTTATCATTTAACATAATTAACCAGGTGTATCAATATCTTAATATGATTCATATGTACCTAGTAAGACGTTGTTATAACGATAATCGTTATATATGTCGTTTTCGAGTTTCTTAAATTAATAGTCTCATTTTTATGTATATAACTCATTGTTAAAATACCTAATGAGATACATACTTATAATAAAAACATGTTAACTATATATATAACCATATATATGTCATCGTATAGTTTTTACAAGTTTTAACGTTCGTGAATCACCGGTCAACTTGGGTGGTCAATTGTCTATATGAAACATATTTCAATTAATCAAGTCTTAACAAGTTTGATTGCTTAACATGTTGGAAACATTTAATCATGTAAATATCAATCTTAATTAACTTATATAAACATGGAAAAGTTCGGGTCACTACAGCTGTAATCTTAGATTGGTTCAAGTGGCATATCTCATAACAAACTAACTGGGCTGTATATCTTAGTTGCAATCTCAGCAACTTGCAGGTTGTTTTTGGGATGTTGCTGGGCTATTTTGGCTCATGTATTGTTTTTTTTTTATGTTTTACTCGTAGTATGAATTGTACTAGTTTAGGTCTGTGTTGATCTACTAGCTCACATATTGATTGTATTGTGGCTAGTTCATGCTCTGTATCTTTGTTTCAAGTTAATTTATCAAATTGCTTTTCATAAAAAATAACAATTGAGACGAAGATACATTGGTCGCTATCCGACATCCAATAAGACAACGACCCAATTATTATATATACTATTACATGTTTTTTTGATTGTTTTCTATATCAAACAACAAGAAAACAAAACTTACTGTATCATGCATAAACAAGAAAGAAAAAACATACCTTTGATCGATTTTGGTATGTTGATTGTTAAATGTACTCCACGTGAATTAAACTTGATGGATAATGAAGACTTATGTACGTTGATATGATGATCGATATTGTTAATGAATAATATGGAAGATAAGTATAGAAAATTAACAATCGATCATATTGTCAATTTATATTGTAATTTATATTGTTAATTTATATGTTGATCGATATAAAAAACTATTTTTTAAAGATTATTTGTAATTTATATAAGTTAATAGATAGATATAAATATATATTATAGTTATTTTTGTATTATAATATATATTCATACTTATCTCTTGAGAAAAATACTCATTCCTTAAATCAAATTCATTCCAAATTTAAACTAGCTCCTAATTGATCTCTTCTACCCACGTTAATGTTAACCGACATAACCTGTTAATTTGTTTACGGTGTTAGTGTTATCAACATATTAGACGTGTTAAACTAATTAGACGTGTGCCTTCTAAGTACTTTAGACGTGTTACAATTAGACGTGTTGATCAAACTAAATTAGACGTGTCTGGGGTAAGTTAATTAAACGTGTTGTCAATTAGACGTGTGCCTGGTACAACTTATTAGACGTGTTGTCAAATTGACGTGTTCCCGGTAAAACTTATAAGACGTGGTTACCAACAAGAGGTGTTACCCTTAGTTAGACATGTTGTAGGATTCTAATTAGACGTGTTCTGACTTACATTTAGTGGTGTTCGTTTTTTAACAAAAATTAACCATTTAGACGTGTTCATGTTTCTTAATTAGACGTGTGGATTGAGGAACACGTCTATATGAGGGGCACTAAATGAGCCGATTTGTAGTAGTGATTTGATCAAGAAAATGATACATTTACAAGTTGTTAGATTTTATACTTGGTGTAGGTGAGGTATCTTAGATCAAAAGGTTAATGTTGAAATTATTAATATTATAAACATGTTGTCATTACTTCTTGGTTCTAGAAGTGGATTGACTAAGGTATGTTTATAATAATAATAATAACCTCACCATCCAATGTAATGATAATAATTGTGTGCATAAAGATAGAGGGGATACATTATCAAGAGTGTACCAATCATTAGTTTACATTAGTGAGTTGTGAAAAGTGGAAATATGGAAAGACTAATCAATCAATTGATTTGAGTACTCACAAATTTCTTGAGGTATAATAAGAACTTGGTAAATCCTTGGTTTAAAGGATTGCAAAAGAAAGGAAGTTGATTGAATTCATAATGAATAAGATTAAAGTTCATAGTGATCCCTAGTTATGGGATGTCCTTTGACTAAGGCATGTAATTGAAACAAGTGAAAGTCTAGACGCTTATGCCTTAGACATATAGTGTTTCGTGGGTTGATCACGAATACAGTGATATATGTGAATTTCGTTGGGTCACAACAAAGTTTGACTAAATCACTTGACAAAAGCATTAGCCAGAAGGGCGGAAAAGTTGGTTAATGATGTGGGATTGAAGTTCATTAAATCTTCCAAAGTGAGACACCCAATTTCCTTCTAGTACAACGCTGGGAGCTGAATTCAATGAGGAAAGCTTACTTTATGAAGATTGAAACACATAAATATTCTGATCTGAAAGTATGTGTTTAGACCCGTAAGTGGAGTAGGTTGAAGTTAAAATTTTTAATAGCTCTTTTGAAAAATTGCATATGCGGGTGCAAGACTAAAAGGGCTATGTGAGTATGAAGTTTTACCGCTTCAAAGAAGCTTGTACTTGGCTTCCTATATACTCGTGAATGGATATGGACGCATAACTTGTAAAGCGTCAAGTTTGAACATTAGAGAAATGTAAGAAACTAATGTGTATATTATTTTATAGTTTTCAAATGGGTTGAAGAGTTCAAACATTAGAGCACCCTGATTCTCGAATATTTACGCATAAGTTTGTGTGTTTGTTCAAGTTTGAAGTAAATCAAAGGATTACACTAAAATGGGGGGGAATTGTTGGTGATTTTAGTATCATCAGTCATTTTGTGTGATAGAGTGATTTACTTGAGACAAAGGGGTTTCGAGTGAAGCTTAATTTCAAGTTAGGAGAGTGCGGAGTACACACTTGTGTAAGTAAACTTGATGAATCCAAATGAAAGGTTATGAATGTTAGTTAGTGTCTTTTTGTCAAAAGACACAACACTTTATAAATATGTCATTATTAATGAAATGGTGTAACTTTTAATGAAATGGTGTGTTACCTTTTCATCAAAAGTTATGACGATTCATGAACATCCTTTCAATCTCTATAAATAGAGAGTACTTGTCTCAAATTAAAAATGATGAAATCATGAAACCTTGAACACTCACAATATACAAATTATCTATATTCTTGACTCTAAATTTTAATTGCTTTTATTGGAGTTGTGCATTTGTCTTATCTCAATAAAGATTTTGTGTAACCCTAATGCAATATATTTGTATAGGGTCGAAATACTTTATTAGAAAAGTGTTTACACGATTCAAAGGTTTATCCGGACATTCCCTATATCCTATATCCTACAAAATGTTGAAAGGTTTAATATATTTGTCATTCAAATGTTAGACTAGTATATTAGCCTGTATTTATATTATTGGTCCGTATTCTATAAGGGTCCATCTGTCTATTTAGGCCATTAGATTTATGCCTTGCTAGGCTATTTATTATGTACACTGCACTATGATTTGAGCATTTAGGATAACAAAACACGACATTCAACATGGTATCAAGCCAAATCCACAATCTAAAAAAAAAAAAAAAAAAAAAAAACCAAAACCACGGTCGCCAATTTTTCAGCAATCGCAGTATTGAACGCATCATATACGGTTATCGGTAAACACTGAATTATTATAAAGCTTTCTCAATTTTATATTCAACCATTTTTTTTTCTTTCCTCTATCATATAATCCGTAACTTTGTCGTTTACTATCGTTGCCGATTACTCAATTGTTTTGAGGTAGTCAAATTCTGTACGTGTCCTTACGTTTACTCCTTTTATTTTGATTTCCAATACAAGGAATTTGCTCACATTTAATTATAGTGCCAACCTACTAGCACTTTCTTTTCAATCTATTATTGTTACTCTTATTTACGGAGTATTCAACGTCATCTATTATTGTTACTCTTATTTCTTTTCAATCTATTATTGCTTCAATTAATTAGCAGTTAAAAAAAATAATCTCATTAAAATGGTTCAGCAATCTCAACACCATAATCAACCTCGCACATGAAGCGACCCGTCCTAATCCACCTGGACGAAGTCTTCAACATTTGGTCTCATTGCGAGGTACTGTCCTAAATATGTCATGAACGACTCCATGTAATATCTTTAAAATGAGCAAATACACAGCGGAAGATTTCTTTCATACCTGAGAATAAACATGCTTAAAAGTGTCAACCAAAAGGTTGGTGAGTTCATAGGTTTATGATAAATAATCATTTTAATAATTTCAATAGACCACGAGATTTCATTTTCGATTTCAAAGTGCAGGTCTGCTCACTGCTATAAAATCCATTCCTACGAATTGAACCCTGGTAACCGACATTAACACAAATGCATCTAGAATATCCCCATCATTCCGGGACTCTCATCGGACATGATAAATCGAAGTACTAAAGCAGTTCAAATTCTCTGACTGGGGCTTGTTAGTGCCCATAGATCTATCTTTAGGATTCGCGTCAATTGATGGCAATTATAATAAACACCAATTCTTAGGTTACCAGGCTCAAAGGGTGATATCCGGTATAATAATCCAATCGTAGAATGTAGTTTTAATTACTTGTGTCTATTTCGTCAAACATTTATAAAAGCGCATGTATTCTCAGTCCCAAAAATATACATTGCAAAAGCATTTAAAAGGGGAGTAATGAAACTCACGATACAATATTTTGTAGTAAAAATATGCATACGACGAAACTGAACAATGCAGGGTTGGCCTCGAATTCACGAACCTATATATATATATATATATATATATATATATATATATATATATATATATATATATATATATATATATATATATATATATATATATATATATATATATATATATATATATATATATATATATATATATATATATATATATATATTAACACATATAATGGTAATCGAATAAATTTATGGATTATTAGTGGATTAATTGTTACTGTATTTTAATTACGTGTTTTATTAATAACCTAATTAATTACATTTATTAATATTATTATAAAAATATTAATATAGTCATGTTATATGTAGTAAATATGGTTTTATATAACTAATAGTTAATTGATAAAATAATATTGTTAATAATATAAAAAAGTTGTTTCATCCTATAATAATAATAACCATAGTTATAATAATAATAATAATAACAAATGATAATTTTTATAAAAGCGATAATTTTAATAATAATAATAATAATGATAACTTTACTAATAATGATAATTTTAATAATGATGAATAGTAATAATAATAACTATAAAAATAATGATTTTACTAATAATAATAATACTATTACTTACATTAATAACTGTAATGATAATAATACTACTAATAATAATAACTGTAAAAATAATAATTTTACTAATAATAATAATACTAATACATATATTAATAAGTATAATGATAATAATACTACTAATAATAATACTAATACTTATGATAATAATAATAATAATAATAATAATAATAATAATAATAATAATAATAATAATAATAATAAATAATAACAATAATAATAATAATAATAATAATAATAATAATAATAATAATAATAATAATAATAATAATTATAATAATAATAATTATAATAATAGAAAACTACCTCAAAGAATAAGTCCCAAAAATAAGTGCCCTTCCCGGGCTCGAACCCGCGACCTCTCGCTAACCCGAAAACACACCAAACCATTGCACTGCTGTTACTTTTCTGATTATAAACATTTTAAATTTTATTTAACTTCAAATTTCACAAAACCCACTCATCAAAATCATGTCATCCACCTCGTCATTTCAGTTCACAGCAAAAACCCAATTCGAATTTTGGCCCCATAACATCAACAAACACGGCCCAACAATTAAAACCATTTAAACAATTTCACTTGATTTATTAAACGGCCCAAAACTTAATATAAGCCCAAGATTAAAACCCAATTCGTGTGGGTTTAGTGGAAAACAGGTGGCACGGTGTAGCTGTAGCAGATCACTTCATCAATCATCATCATATTACATTATCACTCTTGCTAAACCAAAAGCAACTCAGCTACAACAGTGGAGTTGCAGGTGGCTGTTCATCTATGGTGTGCGGGTCTCAATAGAATAGAATAAACAGCAAAAATTTGCAGCTTGTAGCAGGTAAAGAGGTGGTGTGTGGTGGTGGTTCACTGTTGAGAAAAAGAAAAATGAAAACACAAGGTGACAGCTACAGTAGCCAACGGTGGTGGTGTCTGCAACCGAAAATAGAAAAAAAATAATGATGGTGGTTTTGACGGTTAGTAGCAACAAGAAGGAACAAGGTTATAGCAGCAGTAATGAGTTGTAATAGGTGGTGGTTTCGTGGGTTGTAAACACAAAAAAAAAAAATAAGTATCGAATAGCAGCTGCAAAGAGGGTTGTTATTGGGTGGTTTTGCAGCTGCAAATAGTAACACAGAAACATTGATATAGCAGCTATTAAAGTGGTTAAAGGTGGTGTTCTACAGCGTATAACAAGTGGGTTTGTAGGGTGTTTGTAAGGATGGTGAGGGTGGTTGTGGTTCGAAGGTGGTGGTGATTGTAGTAAACTGAAAATTAGTGAATTTCATGGGTTTATTCTTGACTCAAGTAACTCAAAAGGTGGTAGGTTTTGGAAGTGATGGTGGACGGTTTGGTGATCGAACATAAACAGAATTAAAGTGTAATAGCAGCGGTTGTTGGAGCTTGGCTTGGTTTGGTGTTCACCGTTAAATAATAGAGAACAAGAGTAGGTATCATTCGATGATTGATTACGTTTAAGTGGGTGGCGGTAGCAGCAGAAACATCAACAAAGAAAACACCAAAGTGGGTTTGAAGAAGTGATGGAGGATGATATGGTTTCTCTTGATGTGGGATCACGAAAAGAATATATAAAAAAATGAAGAAAGGTGGTTTTGATGGAGCGGTTTAGGGTGGTGGTTGTACGGTGGTCATGGTGTAAGTGGCTTGGTGATGGTGGCTGCCGGTGGTGGTGTTAGAGAGGAAGAAGAAAGGTTGTTGTTCATAAATATGGTGAGGTATATCTATATGTCTCGTGCATATATATGTATATATATATATATATATATAATATATACAATGTAAGAGTCTAAAGAAGAAAACAAAGCCAAATAGTAACTTAAATCAATAATAACAATCATTCAATTAAAAGAATAGTTAGCAGCCGCGTAATTAGATTACTCTATTGATAGTTTATCACGGATTGCTATATCGCGTCCCTTGCTAAACAGTTAACATATAAAAGTGTTCCTAAAAATCCCAAATTTTTAGATTAAATATATTTAGTTATTTCACTCATTAACTGTTTGAAACCTGATCAAAAAGGTTCGATAATTATTTATTTTCTGTTCCAATTTATATGTACGGAGTACTAATATTTAAACTTAAAAAGGTAAAAATATTTTTAACAAATCTAAAATCTTCGTAATCGATTTACAGTTCAACTTTTATTTTAGATCTTCATAAACTCGTATTAGATCTATATGAACACTAGCGAAATGCCAACCGAGTATTACAATCCTTTACTATCTAAGCTCGACATCATTTATTTTCAATATACCATATATTCATTTTAATATCAGATTTTATTATATAACTAAATATATTAAATATATATTTTTAAATGAATAAATTTAATATTTAATCTTATATATTTACAATTAATATTCATGTACATATATATATATATATATATATATATATATATATATATATATATATATATATATATATATATATATAATAATAATAATAATAATAATAATAATATTTCTCGTTACATAATTATTTTCAACAATTAAATCATATAATATTTCAAATTATTATTTATATATACATTTAATTATATATGTATTTATTTACAAATAGTTGTTCGTGAATCGTCAGGAATGGTCGAAGGTCATTTTGAATATATGAAACAGTTCAAAAATTTTGAGAGTCAACCTAACAGACTTTGCTTATCGTGTCAAAAATATTAAATCGTATCGAGAGTTTGCTTCAAAATTAGTCGAAATTTTCCGGGTCGTCACAGTACCTACCCGTTAAAGAAATTTCGTCCCAAAATTTGATCGAGGTCGTCATGGCTAACAATAAAAATGTTTTCATGACGAATATGAGTTGATAAATAGAGTTTTATCATTATTGAGTAATATGGATGAAACAATTCGATTACTCGAAGCGTATGAGTGAAGCTATCACAAAAGAGTGAAATATGAAAATAAAGTTTCATCTTAACTTTTGACATAATCGCGGTTGCCTTCCGAAATTCAAGGAATTTAAAGAAAATCTTCAAAATCTAAATAAGATTTGATTCTTCGGAAATAGGGAAATTATGATTCTCTTTAATTAAATGCAGTAATCTGCCTCGACTGTTCTGTCGGGTATTTACACTATAAATTAACCTTTTTCGTTCCAATTATTTTCACTACTCTAATACTTTCTTCCTCAATTCTTATTTCTAAAAGATCCGTTAATATGGTCAATCCTGTATTGATCCTTGCTATTATATTAACAATATTTATTGTCATTCTTCTTTTCTATCTTCCACCAGAAGAATATTTTTACTTCTACAACGCTCTTGGGTTGATGGTTTTCATAATTCTTCCTTGTATCTGTCTTTCTATAATTATTGACATCCACGGTTAACGATCTCTTCTATTTGCTGTGATTTATACTCCTATTTATATTTTGAAGCTCCATGCTTCTGTTTTCTCTTCCCGACCTTAAGTTAAGCGATCAAGACGTCTTGGTTTGTAGGTATGAAGTTCGAAAGAACATAACTAAGATTATAAGCAGAAAAGAAAGGTAATGGCACGATTTGATTTGTTAAATTACCAGAAGTTACAGAAAAGATAGAAATATCAAGAAAATATTTTCTTGCTATGTTTAGAGGTTAAGTAGAATGAAAGAGTTATGTAACATGGCATATGATGACGGTATAGTATGTGAATCATCACATTCCATTAGAAATTCAGCATGACTTACTTTAATATAATCACGTTGGCCGGGCGTCATTATATTATATTAACTCATGCTTCAATCCCCAACACTTCTCCAGAAATGATTCATAATTTAAACTAGAAGGTTATAGAATTTAGAAACTAAAACAGTTTCTTTTATGATGTAATATAGATAGCACAAAGAGATAAATAATTTTGGAAAAGAATACTTATGAAAATATCCTCAGAAATATCGAAGATATTTATGATGATATTTTGGAATTTCTAAGATCGAAGGTTACTGAAGAAAATTCTTCCGCAAGGATTTAGAATTATTAAGGAGCAAGATATTCACTAGAGATTTCGTCAGGTACTGAATCATCTGGATTCATTAAGTACAGGTTTAATCCTGGTGATTTATCCACAGTCTCCTTCATAGTTTTGCATAATCCGCTTTCCAGTATCAATTTTCTATTGAGTGTTTCCAACACTCTATTCTTTATCATCAAACTTTTGACCATTAAGAACATCTACAGTTTTGCTGCTTTATCAGCATTTAAAGTCATCATAACTGAATCATTGGTTATCAATCCGAGGTGTTTCAAGAATTTCGAAGGATTTGAATGCAGATTGTAATCGTCAAGATACAAAAGATTGTTTAAGATGAAATCAAGTGGCAAACTTGAGGAATTATTTAACTGTAGTAGATGTAACTTATTAATGATATTTTAAATCAAAATGTTATAATTAATATTTCCTACTCTTTTAATACTTTTTAATCGTCTAAGGTTAGTAGTCCAATGTTAGTAGTCCAATAGTTCAATATATATAATTTAATTAATCAAGACGTATCGTGACCCATTGTATACATGTCTCAGACTCGATCACAACCCATGGTATATATATTATTTTAGAATTAACCTCGACCCATTATATGCTAACTCGAGCATTACCGCATATAATGTCTTATGGGTTATTCAAAATAATATATATAGATGATGTCAATATGATATGTCAAAACATTGTATACGTGTCCCGATTTATCCGACGATATTTAAAGTGCGTAAAATAAATAACAGTAATTAAATGACGATAAATAAAGTGCGTAAAATAAATAACAGTATTTAAATGACGATAAATAAAATTGCGAGTATTAAAATTTCGATAAATAAATTGAGATAATTAAAATTGTGATAAATAAATTGCGATAATTAAAATGACAATAAACAAAATGTAATAAGGAAATAGTCATAACGGTTATAGGAACAGTTAGCTAGGAACAGTTAGTTAGGAACAGTTAGCTAGGATTTGGGTAGTATAGATTTATAATGTTTACGTAGTTAATTAATTGGTTACTAATCAATTTTATTTTTGTCCATTATTTTCTTCATTATGCCACTTGTCAAATCTTGACTTGGATTCTGATCGGTCAAAATCCGAATATGAAATTTGAATGGAAATAGTTGTTCTTCGGTGAACGGATACATATATTTGCGGATGCAAATAGAATAGTTAATGATTGTTGAATCGGAATTGAAGAGTGTACAGTGTAACATGTTAATGTGAGATCTAAATATTTCTAGGGTATTACCTACCCGTTAAAATATTCTCATAATTAATAGTTTGTACAAAAGAACTTTTAATTACAATCCTTATGAAAATATATATACATATATATACATATGTATATGTATATATATATGTATACATATGTATATATATACATATATATATTTTATTCAGATGTAATCATGGATTTAATGAGTCAATAGGATATTGACCTCATTTGATTTTTCGTTAGAACTAGAATATATAATCTCTAAAACATTAGAGATTACATATTCGCCATGTAGAACGAAGACAATTGATGTAGGACGTCATGTAGTACGATGATTATGCTGGAGGTACATATAGTGATGTTGAGGCGTGTGATGTTGAGGCTTATGTTGTTGGTGGTACTGGTGCTGTCGGTGATGCTGCTGGTGCTTGTAAGTTTTGCACCATGTTCTACAAAGTCACTACTCGAGCGCGAAGCTCGTTGACTTCTTTTATTACTCCTGGATGATTGGCGGTTGGAACGAGCGGATGAATAAGGTTTAGAATAGTAGATATTATGTAACCATTGCGAGATATTCTGGTAATGAGGGTGAAAATGGTGTTTCAGACTGGTTCGCCAGTAAGTGCTTCAGGTTCTTCGCCAAGAGTGCAGGTTGGTGGGTGGAAAGGATCGCCTTCTTCTCGTCTCCATTGATTAAGTCGACTATGAACCCATCCCCAATTCATCCCGAATTGATGATGGCTAATTGGTTGATCAATTCCGGTTACACTGTTTTTGGAGCTCGAGTGGAAATCCATATCGGAAGAGCTGTCGGAATCCGAGGGACTCGAACTGGTTGAGGAATCCATCTCGTACGATCAGGGAATTGATTTTTGATATGATATAGATTATAGGACGTAGATTAGTACCCTGCAATACTTAATTTACATATGCATATATAATACCAAAATCCCATAAGTTACTGAGGAATCTTCGAAAGTTGTCAAGAAAATTTTACAGTAATAGATACGCTAAGATATGAATTTGTCTATACACTATCGATGCACTAAATGCAGTAAGACTTGTCTAGACTAAGAATGATAAGCATGTAATTTTCCGACAAGAAATGATAAGCAAAACTTTTGATATGCAGCTAAGGTCGAAGTCCAGACTCACTAATGCATCTGAGCAACTATCAGTTAGACACACTAATGCAAGACCAGGTTCGCTAACACCACCGCTCTGATACCAACTGAAGCGACCCGTCCTAATCCACCTGGACGGAGTCTTCAACATTTGGTCCCATTGCGAGGTACTGTCCTAAATATGCCATGAACGACTCCATGTAATATCTTTAAAATGAGCAAATACACAGCGGAAGATTTCTTTCATACCTGAGAATAAACATGCTTAAAAGTGTCAACCAAAAAGTTGGTGAGTTCATAGGTTTATCATAAATAATTATTTCAATAATTTCAATAGACCACAAGATTTCATTTTCGGTTTCAAAGTGCAGGTCTGCCCACTGCTATAAAATCCATTCCTACGAATTGAACCCTGGTAACCGACATTAACACAAATGCATCTAGAATATCCCCATTATTCCGGGACTCTCATCGGACATGATAAATCGAAGTACTAAAGCAGTTCAAATTCTCTGACTGAGGCTTGTTAGTGCCCATAGATCTATCTTTAAGATTCGCGTCAATTGGTGGCAATTATAATAAACACCAATTCTTAGGTTACCAAGCTCCAAGGGTGATATCCGGTATAATAATCCAATCATAGAATGTAATTTTAATTACTTGTGTCTATTTCGTCAAACATTTATAAAAGCGCATGTATTCTCAGTCCCAAAAATATATATTGCAAAAGCATTTAAAAAGGGAGTAATGAAACTCACGATACGATATTTTGTAGTAAAAATATGCATACGACGGAACTGAACAATGCAGGGTTGGCCTCGGATTTATGAACTTATATCATTTATATATATATATATATATATATATATATATATATATATATATATATATATATATATATATATATATATATATATATATATATTAACACATGTAATGGTAATCGACCAAATTTATGGATTATTAGTGGATTAATTGTTATTTTAATTACGTGTTTTATTAATAACATAATTAATTACATTTATTAATATTTATTATAAAAATATTAATATAGTCATGTTATATGTAGTAAATATGGTTTTATATAACTAATAGTTATTTGATAAAATAATATTGTTAATAATAAATAAAAGTTGTTTCATCCTATAATAATAATAATGATAATTTTTATAAAAGCGGTACTTTAATAATAATAATAATAATGATAACTTTACTAATAATGATAATTTTAATAATGATGAATACTAATAATAATAACTATAAAAATAATGATTTTACTAATTATAATAATACTATTACTTACATTAATAACTATAATGATAATAATACTACTAATAATAATAACTGTAAAAATAATAATTTTACTAATAATAATAATACTAATACATATATTAATAAGTATAATGATAATAATACTACTAATAATAGTACTAATACTTATGATAATAATAATAATAATAATAATAATAATAATAATAATAATAATAATAATAATAATAATAATAATAATAATAATAATAATAATAATAATAATAATAATAATAATAATAATAATAATAATAATAGAAAACTACCTCAAAGAATAAGTCCCAAAAATAAGTGCCCTTGCCCGGGCTCGAACCCGCGACCTCTCGCTAACCCGAAAACACACCAAACCATTGCACTGCTGTTACTTTTCTGATTATAAACATTCTAAATTTTATTTAACTTCAAATTTCACAAAACCCACTCATCAAAATCATGTCATCCACCTCATCATTTCAGTTCACAGCAAAAACCCAATTCAAATTTTGGCCCCATAACATCAACAAACACGACCCAACAATTAAAACCATTTAAACAATTTCACTTGATTAATTAAACGGCCCAAAACTTAATATAAGCCCAAGATTAAAACCCAATTCGCGTGGGTTTAGTGGAAAACAGATGGCACGGTGTAGTTGTAGCAGATCACTTCATCAATCATCATCATATTACATTATCACTCTTGCTAAACCAAAAGCAACTCAGCTGCAACAGTGGAGTTGCAGGTGGTTGTTCATCGATGGTGTGTGGGTCTCAATAGAATAGAAAAAACAGCGAAAATTTGCAGCTTGTAGCAGGTAAAGAGGTGGCGTGTGGTGGTGGTTCACTGTTGAGAAAAGAAAAATGAAAACACAAGGTGACAGCTACAGTAGCCAACGCTGGTGGTGTCTGCAACCGAAAATAGAGAAAAAAAATAATGATGGTGGTTTTGACGGTTAGTAGCAACAAGAAGGAACAAGGTTATAGCAGCAGTAATGATTTGTAATAGGTGGTGGTTTTGTGGGTTGTAAACACAAAAAAAAAAAGTATCGAATAGCAGCTGCAAAGAGGGTTGTTGTTGGGTGGTTTTGCAGCTGCAAATAGTAACACAAAAATATTGATATAGCATCTATTAAAGTGGTTCAAGGTGGTGTTCTACAGTGTATAACAAGTGGGTTTGTAGGGTGTTTGTAAGGATGGTGAGGGTGGTTGTGGTTCGAAGGTGGTGGTGATTGTAGTAAACTGAAAATTAGTGAATTTCATGGGTTTATTCTTGACTCAAGTAACTCAAAAGGTGGTGGGTTTTGGAAGTGATGGTGGACGGTTTAGTGATCGAACATAAACAGAATTAAAGTGTAATAGCAGCGGTTGTTGGAGCTTGGATTAGTTTGGTGTTCACCGTTAAATAATAGAGAACAAGAGTATGTAACATTCAATGATTGATTACGTTTAAGTGGGGTGGCGGTAGCGGCAGAAACATCAACAAAGAAAACACCAAAGTGGTTTTGAAGAAGTGATGGAGGATGATATGGTTTCTCTTGATGTGGGATCACGAAAAGAATATAAAAAAATGAAGAAAGGTGGTTTTGATGGAGCGGTTTAGGGTGGTGGTTGTACGGTGGTCATGGTGTAAGTGGCTTGGTGATGGTGGCCGCCGGTTGTGGTGTTGGAGAGGAAGAAGAAAGTTTGTTGTTCATAAATATGGTGAGGTATATCTATATGTCTCGTGCATACATATGTATATATATAATATATACAATGTAAGAGTCTAAAGAAGAAAACAAAGCCAAATAGTAACTTAAATCAATATTAACAATCATTCAATTAAAAGAATAGTTAGCAGCCGGGTAATTAGATTACTCTATCAACAGTTTATCACGGATTGCTATATCGCGTCCCTTGCTAAACAGTTAACGTATAAAAGTGTTCCTAAAAATTTCAAATTTTTAGATTAAATATATTTAATTATTTCACTCATTAACTGTTTGAAACCTGATAAAAAAGGTTAGATAATTATTTATTTTCTGTTCCAATTGATATGTATGGAGTACTTATATTTAAACTTAAAAAGGTAAAAATATTTTTAACAAATCTAAAATCTTCGTAATCGATTTACAGTTCAACTTTTATTTTAGATCTTCATAAACTCGTATTAGATCTATATGAACACTAGCGAAATGCCAACCGAGTATTACAATCCTTTACTATCTAAGCTCGACATCATTTATTTTCAATATACCATAAATACATTTTAATATCAGATTTTATTATATAACTAAATATATTAAATATATATTTTTAAATGAATAAATTTAATATTTAATCTTATATATTTACAATTAATATTCGTGTACATATACATATACATATACATATATATATTTTTATATATAATAATATTTCTCATTACATAATTATTTTCAACAATTAAATCATATAATATTTCAAATAATATTTCAAATTATTATTTATATATACATTTAATTATATATGTATTTATTTACAAATAGTTGTTCGTGAATCGTCGAGAATGGTCGAAGGTCATTTTGAATATATGAAACAGTTCAAAATTTTTAAGACTCAACCTAACAGACTTTGCTTATCATGTCAAAAATATTAAATCGTATCGAGAGTTTGCTTCAAAATTAGTCGAAATTTTTCGGGTCGTCACAGCACACAATTATACGAAAACGATCAGTATTCTGTCTATTTGCTTGATATTATACAATCCCAACAACGCCTATTGGGCCAATTTGGCCTGGCCCAGTCTATGTATAATAGACCTGCATCTCAGTACAAATCAAATGGACCACCAAAACCTAATTACTTATTCAGTGAGCAACAACAACATGGTAGTGGGCCTGCTTTGTTTTTTAGTGGGTCTAGTCCAGCTTTTCGTACATTTGCACCACCTTCGTAGCCTAGTCAGAAAACACTTGTGCCACATGCGTTTAACGCTACTGCTCTTCCAGATTATGGTAAATCGGGTTGGACTATGGACACAGGT
Organism: Rutidosis leptorrhynchoides; assembly: GCF_046630445.1. Taxonomy (NCBI): domain Eukaryota; kingdom Viridiplantae; phylum Streptophyta; class Magnoliopsida; order Asterales; family Asteraceae; genus Rutidosis; species Rutidosis leptorrhynchoides. Next base: position 111,053,675 of record NC_092334.1, on the reverse strand, counting down.
GCGTCCACTCACCTTACATCTAACATTAAGAATTTAAGTGCTGTTTTTAGTCATTGCATGTATCTGTCGGTAGCCGTTGGGGATGGGAATCCAATTCCCGTCTTCAACACTGGTCATAGCATTTTTCCGAACATTCACCGACCTCTACACCTTAATAATGTTCTTGTTACGCCTTATATTGTTAAAAATCTTATCTCTGTTTGGCGTTTTGCCCGTGATAATAAGGTTTCTGTTTGTTTTGACGAGTTTGGATTTTCTGTGAAAGATTACTTGACCCACCGCCTCCTTCTTCGATGCGACAGCACCAGAGATCTCTATCCATTCACGACTCAAACCTCTTCTCCAGCTCATCATGCTCTCCTCACCACCCCCAGTATCTGGCATCAGCGTCTCGGACATCCAAGCACTGATGTTTTTCGCCGTCTTGTTTCTAGTAATTCTATTGCTTGTAATAACACGAAGTCTATTACTCTTTGTCATGCTTGTCAACTTGATAAACATGTGAGACTTCCGTTTAGTAATTTTGTTTCTCGTGCTTCTTTATTATTTGACATTGTTCACTCGGACTTATGGTCTTCTCCGATTGCGAGTCTTAGTGGTTTTAAATACTATATTATTTTTTTAGACCATTATTCACATTATTTGTGGGTTTTTCTATTACGCAATAAATTTGATGTCTTTACACTATTTGTACAATTCCGCGCCTATGTAAAACACAATTTAATTGTGAAATAAAAGCATTCCAATCCGACCACGGTGGATAATTTGATAACAACCAAATACACCAACTATTTCGAAATAATGGCATCCAAATTCGTTTTTCATGTCCCCAAACCTCACAACAAAATGGAAAATCCAAACGCATGATTCGCACTATTAACAACCTTATTCGCACTCTTCTATTTCAAGCTCATCTACCTCCAACCTTTTGGGTAGAAGCGCTACATATGACCACTTATCTCCTTAACCTACTTCCATCTTCTGCCATTAATCATGAGATACCACACACACGCCTCTACAAATACCCCCCAAATTACTTCTCCCTCTGTGTCTTCGGATGCCTTTGCTACCCTCTTCTTAACACCACTAACAAACTCGCTCCACGTTCTACTCCTTGCATCTTCCTAGGATACCCATCCAACCACCGTGGTTACCGCTGTTACGAGCTCTCTACTCATAAGATCATCTTATCTCGTCATGTCACATTTGACGAGACCTCCTTTCCTTACGGTTCAACCACTACCTCCACACCTCCCTCGTATGAGTTCTTTGACCCTCCTCCTAATCTTTTCTCCCCCAATTTCCCTGACACCCCACCTCCACCTCAATTTGCTCAAAAACCTACTTCAACCCCTCCGGACAATCCGCCATCACCTCCACCTCATCATCCTCCAACACAAAACACGTCTCCTACTTCCACCCCTCCGGCCAATGTGCTATCACCTCCACCTCATGCTCCTCCACCACAAAACACGTCCTCTACCCACCCTATGGTCACTCGCCACCGTCTCGGTATCACCAAACCTGTCCAACAACTAAACCTCCATGTATCCGCTCCTACTCCTGTCCCCAAAACATACTCCCACGCCTTTAATGACCCTAACTGACACAACCTATGACCGAGGAATGTAATGCTTTAATTAAAAATGGTACTTGGACTCTTGTGCCTAAGCCATCGGACACGAACATAGTTCGGTCCATGTGGCTCTTTAAGCACAAGTTTAATGCAGATGGTACCCTAAGCAGGTACAAGGCTCGTCTTGTTGCTAATGGTCGTAGTCAGTAGGTTGGTATTGATTGTGATGAGACCTTCAGCCCGGTTGTCAAACCGGCCACTATCAGGACTGTTCTTAGTCTTGCTGCTTCTCGACCCTGGCCCGTTCATCAGCTAGATGTTAAGAATGCTTTTCTCCACGGCCATCTATCTGAGACTGTTTATATGCACCAGCCTCTAGGGTTTCGTGATGCTGCTCATTCGGACCATGTCTGCCTTCTGTAGAAAGCTCTGTACGGTTTGAAGCAGGCACTCCGTGCCTGATTTCACACGTTTGCTGAGTATGCTCAGCGTGTTGGTTTTCAGCACAACAGATGTGACACATCCCTGTTCATCTACAGACACGGTGTGGACATGGCCTATTTATTACTATATGTAAACGACATTATTTTGACTGCATCATCCACTATCTTTCTTCAGCGGGTTATCAGCTCCTTACATCAGGAGTTCTCCATGACAGATGTTGGTCCGCTGAATTATTTCTTGGGTATATCAGTCAATCGCACTACTACAGGGATGTTTCTTTCAGAGCAGAAGTACGCGTCCGAGATCATAGAACGCGCAGGTATGGTTGGTTGTAACTTTAGTCGGACCCTGATTGATACGTGTGCCAAACTCACTGCGAGTGGTCCTCCGGTCAAGGACCCAACACTATATCGCAGTCTTGCAGGCGCAAGTACCTTACTTTTACGTGACCAGATATTTCTTATGTAGTACAGTAGATATGTCTTTTCATGCACGATCCTAGGGAGCCTCATATGGCTGCCCTCCGAAGGATCATTCATTATATACAGGGTACCTTGGATCTTGGCCTCCAACTCTTTGCTTCTTCTACCACATCTTTGGTCGCATATTCTGATGTAGATTGGGCCGGCTGCCCGTCTACTAGACGATCCACTTCTGGGTACTCTGTATTTTTAGGTAATAATCTTTTATCTTGGTCTTCCAAGAGGCAACATACACCATCTCGTTCCAGTACAGAAGCAGAGTATCGAGGCGTTGCCAACGCTGTTGCAGAGATTTGTTGGATTCGTAATCTTCTTCATGAGCTCCACTGCCCGCTTACATCTGCTACTCTTGTTTATTGCGATAATGTGAGTGCTGTTGAAAGGATCCGAAACTAATCATCCGGACGTTGTCCATATTGATTACAAACGAATTACAATAGTTGATAACATTGCGAGGTACTTGCCCTCTATATGATACATCTTACAAACGTTGCATTTATTCTTAAAAGACAATCTATAGTTACATCCATAATTGACATATTCGCCTGACATTTCATAATATTCAAATGACCTAAACCGCCATTTACTTAATAATAGTCTCTATGAACTTCAATGACTCGAATGCAACGCCTTATGATATAAGTCCTTAATGGCCTCAAGTAGTATTGATAATGCTAAAAACGAACATATATTTCATAGCATTATTCCTCAAGAAAGACAAGCTTTTAGTTGCAATTGTTCTATTTACAAGTGATATTCGTTTAAATAATAAAAGGTGAAGACAAAAGACAGATTCGACGATTTGAAGACGCAAACGACCAAAAAGCTCAAAAGAACAAAAGACAATCAAAAAAAAGTTCCAATTATTGATAAGAAACGCCTCGAAATCACAAGAGTACAAGATTCAAAACGCAAAGTACAAGATATTAAATTGTACGCGAGGACGTTCGAAAATCCGGAACCGGGACTAGAGTCAACTCTTAACGCTCGACGCAACGGACTAAAAATTACAAGTTAACTATGTATATAAATATAATATAATATATAATTAATTATATTAATTATATATATATTATATATATATATTTAAAACCGTCGGCAGCAGGAAACTCCAAGGGTGAAAACTGAAAATACCTCTCCGCGACTCGCGGAGTTTTAAGGCTATTTGGCCGCGAGTCGCGGAGCCCCAAAAATCATTCCTGGCTATAAATCAACCCGAATTCTGATCAAAATCATCATCATTTTTCTTCTCATTCATACGAAGTAATATATATTTATAATTTATATTTTAATTTTAATTATAATTCTAATAATAAGGGTATGTTAGCGAATGTTGTAAGGGTGTAAGTCGAAATTCTGTCCGTGTAACGCTACGCTATTTTTAATCATTGTAAGTTATGTTCAACCTTTTTATATTAATGTCTCGTAGCTAAGTTATTATTATGCTTATTTAAAACGAAGTAATCATGATGTTGGGCTAATTACTAAAATTGGGTAATTGGGCTTTGTACCATAATTGGGGTTTGGACAAAAGAACGACACTTGTAGAAACTAGACTATGGGCTATTAATGGGCTTTATATTTGTTTAACTAAATGAAAGTTTGTTAATGTTAATATAAAGATTTACAATTGGGCGTCCCTATAAATTACCATATACACTCGATCGGACACGATGGGCGGGGTATTTATATGTACGAATAATCGTTCATTTAACCGGACACGGGAATGGATTAATAGCCACTAGAATAATTAAAACAGGGGTGAAATTACATTCAAGGGTAATTGGTGTAATTGTTAACAAAGTAGTAAAACCTTGGTTTACACGCAGTCGATAACCTGGTGTATTCATTAAACAAAGTATTAAAACCTTGTTACAATTCGAATCCCCAATTAGTTGGAATATTTATCTTCGGGTATAATAATAATTTGACAAGGACACTTGCAATTTATATTTATGACTGATGGACTGTTATGGACAAAAACCAGACGGACATATTGAATAATCCAGGACAAAGGACAATTAACCCATGGGCATAAAACTAAAATCAACACGTCAAACATCATGATTACGGAAGTTTAAATAAGCATAATTCTTTTATTTTATATTTAATTTCCTTTATTTTATATTTAATTGCACTTCTAATTATCGCACTTTTATTTATTGTTATTTTATTTAATCGCACTTTTAATTATCGTACTTTTAATTATCGCAATTTAATTTTATCGCATTTTTATTATTCGCAATTTCATTATCGTTATTTACTTTACGCTTTAATTTAAAGTCTTGTATTTATTTTATATTTTACATTAGGTTTTAACTGCGACTAAAGTTTTAAAATCGACAAACCGGTCATTAAACGGTAAAAACCCCCCTTTATAATAATAATATCACTTATATATATATTTGTATTTTTATAAAAGTAAACTAATATAGCGTTGAGCTTTGTTTAAAGATTTCCCTGTGGAACGAACCGGACTTACTAAAAACTACACTACTGTACGATTAGGTACACTGCCTATAAGTGTTGTAGCAAGGTTTAAGTATATCCATTCTATAAATAAATAAATATCTTGTGTAAAATTGTATCGTATTTAATAGTATTTTCTGCGTAAAATATAAGCTATTTTATATACACCTCGTTCGACATCAAGTATTTTTGGCGCCGCTGCCGGGGACAACTCTTAAAAGCCGGAAGCGCAACGCTAATATAAAAAAAAAAAAAAAGATTTTTATCTACTTTTATTAAAAGTCGTTTTTGTAAAAAATTACGTTTTAATTATTCAAAAATATAAAAAGAAAAACAAAAATATAAGTATTTTTAGGATTTTGTTAAATATTTAAGTTTTATAAGTTTCTTTATCTTTATTTTAATTTATAAAAATATAAATTTTATTAAAAATCGTTTATTTAAACTAAAAACAGAAAAAAGAAAATAAAAAAAAAAATAAAGAAAAACGCGTAAAAAAAGTGAAACCTGTCAACTGTTTTTCTGAACCCCGCGACTCGCGGGGTTTTCCTCATTTATCACCGCAACTCGCGGAGGTCTTCTGACACACGGACAAAACCCTAAAGTTGCATTAATTACGGAGTTTTAATTTATTATTATTATTATTTAACTTAATTATTATTATTATTATTATTAATTTTAGTCTTATTTTTACTTTTTACTTTATATTTATGTATTTTGTTTAATTAGTTTTATTAAAATTGTAAAATTAGTAGTTTTTATTAAATAAATAATATAAAAATAATATTTTTTATAAAAATTGTACTTTTTACAACTTTTTGTATATTTTTATATTTTGTACCTTTTTAATCATTGTAGCGTAATATTTATATTTTTAGCTCATATTTAATTTTAAACTTAGTTTTAGCTATAGTTATTTTTACTCCTAGATTTTTAGGCTTTGCCGTAGAATTCCTTAAGTGCTTTTTCTTTAGACTAAGATTTAGGTGCTTTAGAATTTTGCGACGCCTTTTTAAGTTTTAGTTTCTTTTTAAGTTATTTCCATTTGGGATTTAGTTTTTCCTGTAAGCTTTAATATTTTTAGACCTTTTACTATGTATCAATTATCATTCCAATTAGTAATTTCAATTTGCGATTATAATTTTAAGTTAGTTATAGTAATAAGGTTAAATTAGTTAAGTATTTTTAAGTTTTTATAAGTTTCTTTTATTTTTCCGTCACCTTTTATTTTTCAACCATTTCTTTTTCGACATTTTGCGACGAACTCTTTTTCTCTCTTATTTCTCGCCATTCTAGTTTTTAGGACTTAGAATTTTATTCTACTTCTTATCTAAATTTCTAAAAATTACGAAAATTTATTTTAAGTGGTTAAATTGATAGACATCAAAATTTTCTGGTTCGTAGTAATAGTTGGATTTGTACGTGGACCGGGTTATTGGAGCCAAACAGTCCTCAATTATATTGAGACCAAACGAATCCTGCCCCTCTGCTGCATCTTTTGGCTATTCGAAACGTGGGCAAAATCAGAAAAGTCTATTGATTGGATAACTTATTATAATTTTTCTTTCCTTTTAAAAAACTAATAGGATATTCTGTGAATGCACCGAGCAAGACGTTCACCACCTTTAATACGTTCACCACCTGTAACTCGATCAAGACATCGTTTAACAAATATAACCGCCGTTGATTTTTCTTTAGAATCGTCATCCAGTCGACCAAGTACTTCAGTTCAAATTTCCGATAATCCAGTTTTTGAAACAAACCTCACAATTGAGAATCCAGAAAATATTCAGGAACGGTTCGTAGATCCTGAACCATTAAACTTTCCTCCGGAACCACCAATCATTCAAACAGAGATTGTTGAGGAACGAACTATTAAATCAGAATCATCTAGTGATACCGATTCAACAAATTCAATTATGGAGAATCTGGAACCTTTAAGTATGGAAGACCGAATGAGAGCTAAACGCACTGGCCAAGGTCACGCAATTACTCATCCAGACATTAATGCGCCAGATTATGAAATCAAAGGACAAATTCTAGACATGGTGACTAATCAATGCCAATTTAGTGGTGCGCCGAAGGAAGATCCAAATGAACATCTACGTACCTTTAATAGGATCTGCACACTATTTAAAATACGAGAAGTGGAGGATGAACAGATATATCTCATGTTATTTCCCTGGACTTTAAAGGGAGAAGCCAAAGATTGGTTGGAATCGTTACCTGAAGGGGCGATTGATACATGGGACGTTTTAATTGATAAATTTCTTAAACAATTCTTTCCTGCATCTAAAGCCGTAAGACTTCAAGCAGAAATTGTTACGTTCACACAGAAGCCAAATGAAACTCTATATGAGGCATGGACAAGATATGGAAAGTTATTAAGAGGATGTCCGCAACATGGTTTAGACACCTGTCAAATAGTACAAATATTCTACCGAGGATGCGACATCACTACAAGAAAAGACATAGATATAGCAGCTGGTGGTTCTATTATGAAGAAAACCGAAACTGATGCTTACAAAATTATTGATAATACTGCTTCCCACTCACATGAGTGGCACCAAGAAAAAGATATCATTAGATCATCTAAAGCAGCTAGAGCCGATTCTAGCCATGACTTAGATTCCATTTCCGCAAAGATAGATGCTTTCGAGAGACGAATGGAAAAGATGACTAAGGATATTCATGCTATACGAATTAGTTGTGAGCAGTGTGGAGGACCACATTTGACAAAAGATTGTCTCAGTATTGAATTAACAATGGAACAAAGAGAGAATATTTCATACATAAACCAAAGGCCTGGAAATAATTATCAGAATAATTATCAACCGCCAAGACCGATTTACAATCAAAACCAGAATTATAACCGAAATATTCCATACAACAACCAACAAGGTCCTAGCAATCAACAAGTATCCAATAATACTTACAATCAGCAAAGACCGAATTTTCAAAACAAACCACCACAACAAACCGATGATAAAAAGCCGAATTTAGAAGATATGATGACGAAGCTAGTTGAAACTCAAACGCAGTTTTTCACATCTCAAAAACAAACAAATGAACAAAATGCTCAAGCATTTAGAAATCAACAAGCTTCTATTCAAAATCTGGAACAAGAAGTAAGTAACCTAGCAAGGTTAATAGGTGAAAGAAAACCGGGAAGTCTACCAAGTGATACAAACGCTAACCCCCGGAATGAAACAGCTAAAGCTATTACCACAAGAAGTGGTACAACACTTAAACTACCTGAAATACCTGTAACTTCTGATGAAACTATTCCTACTCCACAAGAACCACAACCTGATCAGGATAAGGAAAAAGAACCGGTAGTTGAAAAGGTTAATGAAGATAACACAGTTAAGGATAAACCTTATGTTAAACCATACCAACCACCTCTTCCTTATCCGAGTAAAATGAAGAAAGAGAAACTTGAAGCCGAGCAATCCAAATTCTTGGATATGTTTAAACAGATAAATGTAAATCTTCCTTTCATTGATGTGATTTCAGGAATGCCAAGGTATGCTAAATTCTTGAAAGATCTAATCACGAATAGAAAGAAAATGGAAGAACTCTCGGCTGTTACTATGAATGCTAATTGTTCAGCAGTGCTGTTGAATAAGATACCAGAAAAACTATCCGATCCAGGAAGTTTCACAATTCCATGTTTTCTGGGTAGTCTTAGTTCAATAGAAGCATTGGCAGACTTAGGTGCTAGTATAAATCTAATGCCGTATTCACTATACGCTAAACTAGACCTTGGAAAATTGAAACCAACCAGAATAAGCATACAACTAGCCGATAGATCAATAAAATATCCTAGAGGGATAATGGAGAACATGCTAGTTAAAGTTGGTACTTTAGTATTCCCAGTAGATTTTGTTGTTCTGGACATGGAAGAAGATTCTCAAGTTCCTCTCATATTAGGAAGACCATTCTTAAACACGGCTAAAGCAATGATAGACGTGTTTGGTAAGAAACTGACCCTAAGTATAGAGGATGAGAGTGTTACCTTTTCAGTTGATAGAGCAATGCAACAACCACAATCTGCAGATGATACATGTTATTATATTAAAACTATAGATGCACATGCAGAATTATTAGAAGAATTTCCAGAATTACAAGGAACAGGAGAATGTTCTTTAGGAGAAGGTAATGAACCAATTGATGAAGCTGAAATGTTAGCTACACTTATAGCTAATGGATATGAACCAACAACAGAAGAAATTCAAATGCTAAAAGAAGAAGACAGATATCGATATAAATCATCGATAGAAGAACCTCCGAAATTAGAGTTAAAGCCACTTCCAAACCATTTGGAATACGCTTATTTACATGGTGAATCTGAATTACCTGTAATAATATCGTCTTCTCTTACTGAAAATGAGAAATCACAACTCATTTCTGTGTTGAAAGCTCATAAACCAGCCATTGCATGGAAGATTCATGATATTAAAGGAATAAGTCCTTCGTATTGCACACATAAAATCCTTATGGAAGAAGGTCATAAAACGTATGTGCAACGCCAACGAAGACTAAATCCTAATATGCAAAATGTAGTTAAGAAAGAGATTATTAAGCTGCTAGATGCAGGTTTGATATATCCAATTTCTGATAGTCCATGGGTAAGCCCAGTTCAATGCGTACCTAAGAAGGGTGGTATGACTGTCATTACAAATGAGAAAAATGAGCTTATTCCTACTAGGACTGTAACAGGATGGCGTGTATGTATTGATTATAGAAAATTAAATGACGCCACCAGAAAAGATCACTTTCCCTTACCTTTCATAGATCAAATGTTGGAAAGATTAGCCGGAAATAGTTACTATTGTTTTCTAGATGGATTTTCCGGATATTTTCAAATTCCAATAGCACCCGAGGACCAAGAGAAAACCACATTCACGTGCCCTTATGGTACTTTTGCTTACAAACGCATGCCATTTGGACTTTGTAACGCCCCTGCAACCTTTCAAAGGTGTATGATGGCGATTTTTCATGACATGATAGAAGAATGCATGGAAGTATTCATGGATGACTTTTCAGTCTTCGGTGATACATTTAAATCATGTCTAGTTAATCTGGAACGAATGCTAATTAGATGCGAAAAATCAAATCTAGTACTTAATTGGGAGAAATGCCATTTCATGGTTAAAGAAGGCATCGTTCTTGGACATAAAATTTCAAAAGAAGGAATTGAAGTGGATAGAGCTAAAGTAGATGTAATTGCTAAACTTCCACATCCCACCAATGTTAGAGGAGTTAGGAGTTTTCTAGGGCATGCCGGTTTTTACCGACGTTTCATAAAAGATTTTTCTAAAATTGCCACTCCTATGAATAAACTCCTAGAAAAGGATGCGCCATTCATCTTTTCAGATGAATGTATCAAATCTTTTAATATTCTTAAAGAAAAACTCACTAATGCACCGATCATGATAACACCAAATTGGAATCTACCATTTGAACTAATGTGCGATGCAAGTGATTTTGCAATGGGAGCCGTTTTAGGACAAAGGATTGAAAAACGATTTCAACCTATATATTATGCTAGTAAGACATTACAAGGAGCACAAACGAACTATACAACTACTGAAAAAGAACTCCTTGCTATTGTCTTTGCTTTTGACAAATTTCGATCATATCTCGTTCTAGCAAAAACGGTGGTCTATATCGACCATTCTGCTCTTAGATACCTATTTTCAAAACAAGATGCTAAACCAAGATTAATCCGTTGGATCTTACTCTTACAAGAGTTTGATATTGAAATCCGAGATAAAAAAGGAGCAGAAAATCTCGCCGCTGATCATCTTTCTCGTCTTGAAAATCCCGAATTAGAAGTTTTGAATGAATCAGCCATACAAGACAACTTTCCTGATGAATATCTATTGAAGATAGATTATAAAGAAATCCCATGGTTTGCAGACTATGCAAACTACTTAGTTTGTGGATTCCTTGAAAAAGGATTATCGTACCAAAGACGAAAGAAATTCTTCAGTGATATAAAACACTATTTCTGGGAAGATCCACATCTGTTTAAAAGTTGTCCCGATGGAATAATACGCCGATGTGTATTTGGAGATGAAGCTAGTAAAATTTTAAACCATTGTCACACAGGACCAACAGGAGGGCATTATGGGCCTCAACTAACAGCAAGAAAAATTTATGAAGCTGGATTCTATTGGCCTACAATTTACAAAGACGCACACCTTCTTTGCAAATCCTGTGATGCATGTCAAAGGGCCGGAAAAATAAGTCAACGTGATGAAATGCCACAAAATGTCATCCAAGTATGTGAAGTATTTGACATTTGGGGTATTGACTTTATGGGTCCATTTCCAAAATCTCATAATAATCTATATATACTCGTAGCCATTGATTATGTATCTAAATGGGCGGAAGCACAAGCTCTCCCAACTAACGATGCACGAGTTGTAGTCAACTTTTTAAAACGTCTTTTTGCAAGGTTTGGAACACCGAAAGCTTTAATAAGTGATCGGGGTACTCATTTCTGTAATAATCAACTTGAGAAAGTTCTTAAAAGATATGGAGTAACTCATAAAATCTCCACCGCATATCATCCACAAACAAGTGGACAAGTTGAAAATACAAACCGAGCTTTAAAACGTATTCTAGAGAAAACTGTAGGATCAAATCCGAAGGAATGGTCCATTAAATTGGAGGATGCACTCTGGGCTTTTAGAACAGCCTACAAAACTCCAATTGGAACCACACCTTTTAGACTTGTTTATGGAAAAGCATGTCATCTTCCAGTAGAAATTGAACACAAAGCATTTTGGGCTTTGAAGACATGTAATCTTGATTTACATGAAGCTGGACGTCTACGATTAAGTCAACTAAACGAATTAGAAGAATTAAGACATGAAGCATACGAAAATTCGTTAATCTATAAAGAAAGAACGAAGAAATGGCATGATAAAAGAATCAGAAGTTCAAAAGAATTTAAAGAAGGAGACAGAGTTCTTCTTTTCAATTCACGATTCAAGCTATTTCCTGGAAAATTGAAATCAAGATGGTCTGGACCATTCATAGTCAAAAGAGTTTTCCCATACGGAACGATAGAATTAATAAATTCAAATGGGATTGAATTTAAAGTTAATGGTCACAGAGTTAAACATTACATACATGGTCCGATGGAAGTCGACAACGAAGTTAATCACAATTTCGACACCACAGCTAACTAAGTATGGGGAGAATCAAGTCTTTAAAGGATAATATGTATTTCTGTTAGAGTTAGATTGTCTGTTTTCGTGTAGTTCTCGAAAATGGAACACGTATGGTCTTTCCCTAGCAGACCCTAAAGAACTAGTCTTCTCCCCCCATTCTGAATTTTTATTTTTTTTAGGTTTTTACAAAATGAAGACTGCCTGTGAACTAAACCATGGTCTAATGCTACACGCTTTGATCACTAAAAGAAATAATGACATACTACCGAGTGAATTAGTATCAGTAATCAGAGAAAGAATGGACGGAGTTAGAAAAGGATCCAGATGCGAAGATAATAAGTTACAATTTGGTAAAGGAAAATCAAAATCCGCAGCAAAAAGAAGAGCACGACACCTAGAAAAATGTCACAAATGCGGAAAATGGTCACATGGAGGTAAATGTTCAAATAATCAAACCTATTCAAATACCGAATTTGTTACTTTATGCAGAGACGGACCGTTCATATGTTTAGAAGAAAAGACAATGAATGCTCGAGGTTACGCCTATGCAGCCATGGAAGACCAATTAAACCGACTATTTTATGAATATAATAGATCATATAACTAAGAAATCTATTTCACAGGTATGTCTGTACAGTTTTTATTTTTATTTTTATTTTTAACCTTTTGATAATAAACGCTAATTTGTTCGCTAAAAAGTATTAAATTGGTATTAAATAAAATTAGGTTTGGCGACCGAAATTATTGATATCATTCAAAAATTTATTACATCACTGCGAAATTTAACGTTTATTCTTAAGGTATAAATATCTTTAATCAATCAACCCAAAATATTTCAAAAATTCGTCATGAGTTAAATTAGGTCTTGGAACCGAAATTACTTTACCGAAAAGAGGGGCGCATATTTTTGATAATATTTGATTGATTAAAGTGGGATAAAAAGACAAAAAGATTTTTAATTTTATTTTTACCATGTTTTTAATCTTAATATTTAAATCTTAAATTAATATTGTAAACTTTGTAAAAACAATATTTTTAAAATTGTAAATATTTGAAAAATTAATATAAGTTTGGTATGAATTTATGAATTTTTAAATTAAGTTTGGTGTGAATTTTTAAGTTTTAAAATATGAAATTTTAATTTTATGCATTTCAAATTTTAAGTTTGGTGTGAATTTTGAATTTTTAATATTAATTTTGAATTTTATATTTAAGTTGTGTGAATTTAAAAACAAAAATTTACTTTATCTCATTAAGTTAAAAATATGATTTTTAAAATTCGTCGTAAGTTGAAGACTAGGTCTCTGAACCGAAATTGCTTTACCCGAGGGAGGGACGAGAACTTTTATTATCATTATTTTTAATCTTGTTGATTTAAAGTATGCCAAAAACATTAAAAAACCCAAAAATCTTAGCTTTTAAAACAATCGCTACAAAAAGACAAATTTTAAAATTTTGTCGAGGGACGGACTAGGACATCGATCCGAAACGACCTCGTCCTAAATAACAAGGGAAACAAAATTTTAAAATTAATTTCTTAATTGTTTTATAAGTTAAAGATTATAAAAAAAAAAAAAAAAAAAAAAAAAAAAAAAAAAGTAACTCCGCGACTCGCGGAGTTTTAAGTGAAAACCTCCGCGACTCGCGGAGGGACAAAATTACAGAAAAAAAAATATAACCAGCTGCACGATCTGTACACACAACACACAAAAACACTGCAATTTTAACAGCGAAAAAAAAACCCCCGAAAACCCACGAAAATACACCCAAAAACACTCCAAAAATCTCAATTTTTAACCGTTAATCACCAAATTTTTTGCTATAATCATGTTGAGAAGGATGATATCTAGGAACTACTCAAGAAAACAGGTACAATTACACCCCAAATCACCTTTAAATCCGAATTTTAGTGTGTTCTTGAGCATATTTTCATAATTTGAATTTTGTTAATATTTAGTGTAATTAGTGTTAAATTGTTAGTATATTATGCATGTATAACCTAGATTGATGCTTGTTAACATGATTTGAAGCCAAAAACTTCAAAATCTTTAGAATCTAGGGTTTGTGTTCTTGAGCAATTTGGGGCTTTTTGATATAAACAGGTTATGGCCGATTTTTGTCATGAATTATTGCTAAATTGAGTAGTGTAACATGTCTAGGTAGTTAAATGATCCAAACTTTGAGCCTAAACATGATTTTGAGAATTAAAGTGGACTTTTTCAAGTCCAAAATTCATGAACTTGATTTTTGAAAGATAATGCCATTTGAGACTTGTTTATTTGCTAGTAATGATTATTTTGACATGTTATTTGAGTTGAATGCTTATGAACTTGGCGAAAATTTTCGTATATGCTTATTTGAAAAAGTGTAGATTTGATAAAAATGTGAAAATGAGCTTAAGTTTGATATAAATTAATAATGTCATTGTAATTATTTTGATTGATGATTTTGCTGACACTAATGCATATTTGGATGCACAAAATTTGTGTTTGATGTGTTTTGCAGAATGAAAGGGGTGAATCTTCATCCCAAGCCCGCCATGCTCCTGCTGAGAACTTGGAACAACAGGAGGTAGATAACTACTACAAGCAGGATGTACCTCATCCAGTCATGACCTTTTCAGATATGCACTTGGAACAGTTGCACCCGAACCTGCGATTTGACAGACTTTGGATAGATTATCCAAAATATCAACGGGGTTTGCATACTCTTCATTCCAAGGTTGTTGAGGTACCAAGGGTCATAGAATGGGGACCCTTGGAAGCTGTAGAATTGGCCGGGCCAATTAGGGAATTACTGGTACAGAGGTATGGTAATTCTTCTTTTAATGACTGGATATGTTTATTCACCATACGCAGACCTGTATATAAAGTATGGTGTGAAGAGTTGTTATGTAGTATAGAGTTGAATGATCGGGTAGCCAGTTTAACCGATCGTTCTTTTATTAGATTTTTGTTAGGCGGTTCGATGCGCCACATGTCTTTACTGGACATGGCTCAGGCTTTACGTATATATACGCCTGAGGAATTAGCGTCTGCCGATTGTAGAGGATTGATACTAAACGGTAGGAAAATAGATGAAAATTTTGATACACACGGTGTGTGGAGTCAAATGACAAGCCATCACCGTTTTAAAGGGGGAAACTACTCTTATTTGGATATAGATAGAGCCGAATTAAGAGTAATACATAGGTTTTTAGCTAACTCGATTACACAAAGGGGTAAAAACAAAGAAAAGGTAAATGAACAAGATTTGTTTTACCATATGTGTATTCGAGACCCACACAGCGCTGTAAGTATACCATATTGTGTGGGTTATTATTTATCAGCTATGGTTCGAGGGATGCGTCCACATAGCATAATAGGAGGTGGTATTTTTATTACTTTGATTGGTGAATATCTCGGTGTGGATATAAGTCGGGGGGGATTATTAGTAGAAGAGCCGGAACCCCGCGACACTATAGGTTTAAATGTATACCATGGTGCTAAAGTTTTGAAGCGGCGAAATAACGCCGCAGTACGATACAATGGTAGACATCCACAGGTAGAGAGAAACCAGGAACAAGGTAATGTAGGAGGGGGGCAAGAAATACATAGGTTTATAGCTTCTCAGGAATACGAAAATGCTAGACAGAGAGCATTTGAAGATTGGCAAGTTCATCAGAACCAGATCATAGCGCATTGCCAACACATAGGTAGAAACTATATTCCTACACCGAAACCCGTCTTCCCTCCTTGGTCGATAGAGATGCAGCCACCATATCCTACGTATGACCCTGCCGAGGCATTCTATAGCACTTATGGTTATGCGTGGAACCCCTATTGGTACCAATATCATCCTTAGTTTACTTATTTTATTTTTTATTATTTTGTAATTTGTAATTATTGATACATTTAATATTTTTGTTTATATTGTAATCATTTTTATAATTTCTAACTTTTATTCTTAGATTTTAATAATTTTTGAATGTGGGGTAATAAACCAAACTTCAAAAATATGTATATATGTTTGCAGTTTATCTTATGTACACAACAGGGTAAAACAACGCGTTTTCAAAGACTGGCATTAAGTTCAGCAAAAGCAACTAATTTTGACGACAATGATGCAAAATATATGTGAAATAACAACAAGACGGAATGAACAAATGACGTGCACCATTTATCATTCAGCAAACAAACGCCAATATATTTGGAAACTTTGGTAAAAATTTAATCATTTTCACACAAATCACCCTCAATAATATAATTTGTTACTGATTTCTTGCAAATGAGGGCATTGCAAGATCTTAAGTGTGGGAAGGGATTAAATTCTTTCGGATTTTAAAATTTTTATAAACACTTGGTTACCATTAAAAATACTAGTAAAGCAGTAGTTGTATTAGAATCTAGTGCTCTCTGATAATAAAGAACAGCCCTGGTCTTATATACTGACTACCCAATTCTAGTAAAATTTTTCAAAATTTTCAATTAAATGAATTCAAAATCATGTTTATACATATTTATGAACGATAAAACTAGGTTTTAACACCGAAATTATTGTTACCTCAAAAAGGACATAAATTGAGAAACAAACTAAAACGTCAAAATTCATTTAAAATGGAATAGAGGACGATAAAAAGAAAAATAAAAAGCCAAGTGTGGGAAAATTTACCAAGTTATTTTAAACATATGTCACATATATCTGTAACAAATAACTGAAAATACTTTTGCTTTGAACTAAACTAAACTGTTTTACCCGATGAAAGAAAAGAAGAGATGGATCTACACGATGAATCAATTCCATCATTAAAAGGAAGTAAAGTCTTCCGAAAAAGACACGCGCTTCTTGATTTAGGTCATGAAGTTGTCGTTCAGACCAGCTGTAGGTTGACGAAAAATCTAGAAAAGTCATCACTAAAATCAGCAGGAAATCCACGGACCTCAGCATTAAACAGGGTCGCCAAGTGGTCAGATTTATCCTAACCATGAGAAGGATTTATCTCGTACAATG
The DNA here is from genome assembly GCF_046630445.1 of Rutidosis leptorrhynchoides. Classification (NCBI taxonomy): domain Eukaryota; kingdom Viridiplantae; phylum Streptophyta; class Magnoliopsida; order Asterales; family Asteraceae; genus Rutidosis; species Rutidosis leptorrhynchoides. The sequence goes on along the minus strand of NC_092334.1, from coordinate 111,036,528 downwards.
GGGAGGCACCGTGCAAATTAGCTGGATAAGACTAATGAATCAGATCCCCAGAAAGGATAATCTCCTTAAAGATTAAAAATCAGCTTTTAAGACTGATATTACTCAATCCTAGAGATTGACCTTAAAGATTGAGAATTACAAACTCATGGAATTCGATGATATCTAAACTCGAGCTTAAACGAGAAAATATTTTGATCAAAAATACAAACCGATTTGTTTTCTGAAAACCCTATTTTCAATACGTTCATTACCATTGAACGTAAAATCCTAGGAATTCACCTGGAATTCATTAGGTCACCTGAATTAAATCGGGTGTCAACCGTAAGAACGGTGGTTGCATAGCATGGTCAAAGACAGGACTTTGTGCCAGACCGACAAATTATAAGGGTGAGCTTTACTATTGCTCCTACCAAGGATAGTAATTGCGTCCGACACGTTATAGACCATAATCAAAAGCATGTCACGGGACATTGCCTTAACAGTTGCTTGTTCAACGCTTTCCTTTACAACCGGACGGTAGTTTGCCGAAAGGTAATATACGGAACAAGTAAACTGGACGTGTTGCTTTCCAAATACAAGGTTAGCAAGTGGGTGACACAAAACCGCAAGTTTTGAGCTAAAATTTTCAAATCTGAAACCCACCAAACCCACAAAAATATTTTGCAAACACCGGTAAAGGGTTATTCCGGAAAATTTATCTAGGGTAAAAACTAGATTTAATTTTCAAAAGATCAAATGTTTTCATAAAGATCCAATTTCCTTAATGGATCTAAATTTTTATAGTCATGTGGGACTGTAAACCATATCGTTACTACCATTGTTTATACCGCCGTATAGAAATCACTGATGTACAAAGTGTGAAGAATAAAAAAGTGATTCTAGTATTTCAAGACGATATTGCTTGAGGACAAGCAACGCTCAAGTGTGGGAATATTTGATAATGCTAAAAACGAACATATATTTCATAGCATTATTCCTCAAGAAAGACAAGCTTTTAGTTGCAATTGTTCTATTTACAAGTGATATTCGTTTAAATAATAAAAGGTGAAGACAAAAGACAGATTCGACGATTTGAAGACGCAAACGACCAAAAAGCTCAAAAGAACAAAAGACAATCAAAAAAAAGTTCCAATTATTGATAAGAAACGCCTCGAAATCACAAGAGTACAAGATTCAAAACGCAAAGTACAAGATATTAAATTGTACGCGAGGACGTTCGAAAATCCGGAACCGGGACTAGAGTCAACTCTTAACGCTCGACGCAACGGACTAAAAATTACAAGTTAACTATGTATATAAATATAATATAATATATAATTAATTATATTAATTATATATATATTATATATATATATTTAAAACCGTCGGCAGCAGGAAACTCCAAGGGTGAAAACTGAAAATACCTCTCCGCGACTCGCGGAGTTTTAAGGCTATTTGGCCGCGAGTCGCGGAGCCCCAAAAATCATTCCTGGCTATAAATCAACCCGAATTCTGATCAAAATCATCATCATTTTTCTTCTCATTCATACGAAGTAATATATATTTATAATTTATATTTTAATTTTAATTATAATTCTAATAATAAGGGTATGTTAGCGAATGTTGTAAGGGTGTAAGTCGAAATTCTGTCCGTGTAACGCTACGCTATTTTTAATCATTGTAAGTTATGTTCAACCTTTTTATATTAATGTCTCGTAGCTAAGTTATTATTATGCTTATTTAAAACGAAGTAATCATGATGTTGGGCTAATTACTAAAATTGGGTAATTGGGCTTTGTACCATAATTGGGGTTTGGACAAAAGAACGACACTTGTAGAAACTAGACTATGGGCTATTAATGGGCTTTATATTTGTTTAACTAAATGAAAGTTTGTTAATGTTAATATAAAGATTTACAATTGGGCGTCCCTATAAATTACCATATACACTCGATCGGACACGATGGGCGGGGTATTTATATGTACGAATAATCGTTCATTTAACCGGACACGGGAATGGATTAATAGCCACTAGAATAATTAAAACAGGGGTGAAATTACATTCAAGGGTAATTGGTGTAATTGTTAACAAAGTAGTAAAACCTTGGTTTACACGCAGTCGATAACCTGGTGTATTCATTAAACAAAGTATTAAAACCTTGTTACAATTCGAATCCCCAATTAGTTGGAATATTTATCTTCGGGTATAATAATAATTTGACAAGGACACTTGCAATTTATATTTATGACTGATGGACTGTTATGGACAAAAACCAGACGGACATATTGAATAATCCAGGACAAAGGACAATTAACCCATGGGCATAAAACTAAAATCAACACGTCAAACATCATGATTACGGAAGTTTAAATAAGCATAATTCTTTTATTTTATATTTAATTTCCTTTATTTTATATTTAATTGCACTTCTAATTATCGCACTTTTATTTATTGTTATTTTATTTAATCGCACTTTTAATTATCGTACTTTTAATTATCGCAATTTAATTTTATCGCATTTTTATTATTCGCAATTTCATTATCGTTATTTACTTTACGCTTTAATTTAAAGTCTTGTATTTATTTTATATTTTACATTAGGTTTTAACTGCGACTAAAGTTTTAAAATCGACAAACCGGTCATTAAACGGTAAAAACCCCCCTTTATAATAATAATATCACTTATATATATATTTGTATTTTTATAAAAGTAAACTAATATAGCGTTGAGCTTTGTTTAAAGATTTCCCTGTGGAACGAACCGGACTTACTAAAAACTACACTACTGTACGATTAGGTACACTGCCTATAAGTGTTGTAGCAAGGTTTAAGTATATCCATTCTATAAATAAATAAATATCTTGTGTAAAATTGTATCGTATTTAATAGTATTTTCTGCGTAAAATATAAGCTATTTTATATACACCTCGTTCGACATCAAGTATCCTTAGTACGAGATAATGCACAGCGGAAGACTTAATTCATACCTGAGAATAACATGCTTTAAAATGTCAACATAAAGTTGGTGAGATATAGGTTTAATGTCGACAGCGATATAAATATAGACCACAAGATTTCATATATAAACATTTTAATAAAAATATTCTAAGTGGTTGAGCACTTGGTAACCATACTTAACAATTAATCACGTCGCATATTCCCTTTAATATGAAATCTTACTACACTGTACCAAGTGTAGTCACGAAACGAAGTACTGTGCAACCGTTGAATACTGGTCGTCCAGTCCGGTTGGGGTTGTCAGGCCCGATAGATCTATCAACAGGATTCGCGTTTACAATACCGCTGTAAATATTAGTTACCAAGCTACAGGGAAGTATGCCAGTGGTACAACTCAACGTAGAATATATTTTTCAGTTACTTGTGTCCATAACGTAAAACATAAAATACATGTATTCTCATCCCGAAATATTTAGAGTTTAAAAGTGGGACTATATACTCACTTTCGTCTTGAAGATATATATAATTTGACTTGGTCTCCGGTTGATATCACGAACCTATCCATATATAATATATCAATACCTTTTCTTTTTAAACAAACGTCACATATATATACTTGTTATACTTTTAATACTTTGAATAATTCCTTAGTCCGTAGTTAGCAGCTCGTTGTTAGTAATTCAATTTTAATGGTTCATTTTTAGATGTTTAATATACCCGCAATGAAATAAATAAAACCCCCAATGAAATAAATAAAACCCCATCGTATATGTATTGGTCGAGATTAATCTTGACCCACGGTACCGGTGTTGTCAAATGACGTGTTGCGTACATAAAGTACCGGTGTTGTCAAATGACGTGTTGCGTACAAACATGGAATCTTATGATTAATCTTCTCGTGTTGTTTACGGGTGATCCTGAACCATATAAAATTGAATTATAAGTACATATATATAAAATATCATGTTATCTTAGAAATATGTGATTTATTTAATTTTTCCCAATTAATCCCGAAGTTAAACAAGTCTAGGATAACCAATTTTGTTTCGGTCATAGTTTCTTCGTTACAAATCCGTTTTTGTTGATTCAACTTGCCATCTCCTTGGATCGAGTCCCTCTTTAAGACTATGAACTGAAAATACCTTGGTTTGTATTCAAAATCACACTGCATAGGTAAAACTTTAGTGAAACTTATGAAGTTAAACAAAAAAAATAACACTTAATGACCATTTTTCTAAAAATACTTATACTTTGAATTAAATCATGAAATTTTTATGTGTTAACATATTTATAGTAAAAATCATTTTTCCAGAACATAAACCTCCAATTCAAAGTTTAAGATAGTTTTTAATTATCCAACCCAAAACAGTCCCCGGTTACACTCCGACGTCGTAAAAACAGTTTTTAAGATATTCTTTGAAAAACCAAGTTATACCTTGTTAAGTTAGCATATATTTAAGTTATATTACAGGTCTTGAAGTATTTTAAAAGTTAAGTTAGAAGGATCTATTTAGTTTGCAAACAAGTTTGAAAACTTTCAAACTATGTTCTTGTTGTTAAAATTGTATACCACAAAATATGATAGCTATATATATATGAATCGAATAAGGTTATGAATATAGATACTACCTCAAGTTCCTTGGACAAGGTTGCTGTAAAAGAGGAGTAAAAAGCTAGAACCAAAAGGGTGATGGAATTGGATGAAAGATTGGAAGTAAGTTTGTATTCTTGGAAGGATTTCTTGAAGTGTTTTTGTATGGTTTTCTTATGGTGTTTAAGTAAGGTTTTTGAAGCTAAATGATGGGGAAAATGCTTGGAGATGATCAAGTATGAAGTTAAGAGTATTTTGAGAGAGAAATGGAAGTGTAAGTATGAGAAAATGGGGTGAAGAAATGGTGTGCATGCATAAAAACGTTTTTAGGTTATAAAGGAAAAAAAAGATACCTAACTTTGTTTTCTTGCTAAATAATTCATGCTACTTGACAAATGGTTGGTTCCACATGTTTCTTAATCATTTAAGGCTGCTAAGGAGCAGATTTTTATTGGTATATACCAATAGTAAATACATCTAGAAGCTGCATATGATACGGGTACATATACCCTAAATATACGTGTAGAAATCTTTGAGAAAACGGAACGAGGATTCAAATATAGCTATCTTTTGTGAATATACTTATATTGTTTTATGTATTTAAGTCCTTAAAAGTGATTAAATACATTACTTATACGTTATATGTATAAACATTATAAGTCATAAGTATTTATATCAAATAACGTTATGTATGGTTATTGTTTTGAAAACTTAAGTTAGTAGTTTCAAAATATACTTATAACTTATTGTTATTAATACAAAATGAGATATTAAAACATCCATAAACCATGTTAAATATGTATATATACATATATATACACAAACGTATAATTATCATATGTTATATAGTTCGTGATATCATCGGTCAAACTAGACGGTCAAACGTTGTGTAAAACTCTTTTCGAAAACATAAGTCTCAACAATTTGGATTGCTTATCATGTTGGTAAGGTTTAATTTATGTAAATATTAATCTTATAAGTATAGAACGATCGAAAAAGTGCGGGTCAACTTTAGGGTTTTTGCTTATCGTGTCGGAACCATATAGAGATTAGAGTTTAAATTTGGTCGGAAATTTCCGGGTCGTTACAGTACCCACCCGTTAAAGAAATTTCGTCCTCGAAATTTGGTAGAGGTTGTCATAAATAACAATAGGAATGTTTTCATGACGAATATGAGGTAATAATGAAATTTTATCATTATTGAAAGATTTAGATAAAACGATTCGGTTATGTGAGACGCACGAGCGAAGCTATCACAAAAGAGTGAAATGAGTAAATATAGAATTGTTGTAACCAATGACGTGATTATGATCGATTTCCGGGATTTAAGGGTTTTAAAGAAAATCTTATGTAATAAGATTTAGTTTTGCGGCGATCAGGATCTTCTTTGATTTAACGCAGCAATCTGTTTTGATTTCTTTGTCGAATATTTCACTATAAATTTACCTCCTTCCCTTTCTTTCTTCCCACATCTTCTATTCTTTCTCTTTAGTTCCTACTTTAAGACATTCGCTAATATGCTCCATCCCATTCTAATCCTTGTTATATTTCTAACTTTCATATCTTTCATTCTTCTTTTTCATCTATCACCAGAAGAATCTATTCTCTTTTATCCTTTCCTTGGAATTATAATGTTTTTAATTCTCCCGTGCCTTTACGTTGCAATACGTATTGATATGCACGGTTTGTAGTTTCGGGGTTGTTGTTAAGTTTTATACCTTCCCTTATATTTCGATGTTCCTACTCCCGTCCCTTAAAATCATTGTCATCCACAGTTAATGCTCTCTCTTATTTGCTGTGGTTTATGTTCCTATTTCTATTCTGAGGTTTTGTCCCTTCGTTTCTTCTTCCCGTCCTCGAGCCAAGCGAACAATGGTCCGAAATTCGTAGGTAGGAAATTTGGAATGAACCTAGCTATTGGTTTTAGAATGAAATTGTAATGGCACGATCTTGATTCGTTAAATTACTCGAATATTCCGGAAAAATAGAACTATCAAGGTGATACGTTCTAATATGTTTGGAGACTTGATAGAATGTAAGAGCCGTGTAACATGGCACATGATGACGGTACTGTGAATCATCACATTCCATTAGAAACTTAACATGACTTACTGTAATATAATGAAGTTGATCAAGTTTCATTATATTATACTAATTCATGCATCAGTTCCCAACACTACTTCAAATCATTTATATTTTAATCTCGGAGGTTTCAGAATTTAGAAATTAACACAGTTTCTTTTATATTGTAACGCAGATGTTACGGAGAGATAAATGATCGCAGATAGGAATAGTTGTAAAAATATCTCCAGAAATATGAAAAATATGTATAACGAATGATATGAAGATATCTTATAATATCTAAGATAAGATGATGATGAAAAATATCATCCGGGCAAGGTTTTGAATAAAGAGTAGGGTTCTTACTGACGGTTTCAGCAGGTACGGAATCGTTTGTATTCTTTGAGAGCAGGTTCAGTCCCTGTGATTTATCCACAGCCTCTTTCATACTTTGCTTCATCCGTTTTCTAGTTCCAAACTTTTTTTTTTTTCAGCTTTACCACCTTACTATTCTTTGTCATCAAACTTTTGACCGTTAAAGTCGTTTACAGTTTTTGCTGCTTCGTTAGCATTTCAAGAACTATTTCATAGTCCCGGGTGTTTTTCAGAAACTTCACGTTCAGATCATGAAATTCTTAGGGATAGACATTATAGATATGATGGAAGAAGTTTCGCGAGATTTTCAAAATACTGATTGTTGATTTCGCCAAAAGGATAACGATCTGCTGGTGCACCTGTTGATGTTGTCGAGGGATATAAAAGGTTTTCCGGTAATGACGGCGAAAGGACAAGGTATAAATATCATGATTATAATAGAAATAATCTCACTGAAAAGTCGAAGTGGAGCTGTGACAAAATTAGCTTCTTGAAAAGGAATTGTAGGGTTGTTCTTGCTAATAAATGGCAAAGGATTCAATACGTTATGTGTTAAATTATGAATTTGGGTTCGAGAGTTCTTCAGGTGTATAACTGTATGTATAAATCTTCATTCCGTAGGCGAGGTGCGGCGGGTTCAACTTCTCGGTCGAGGTGTTTTCAGGAATCATGAAAGGATTTGAATGCGAATTGTAATCGTCAAGTTACGAATGAGGTTTAAGATAAAATCAAGTGGCAAGCTTGAAGAATTGTTTAGCTTCATATGTTACAATCAATATTTTAATTCATTTTAATTGTCCAGAGTTAGCCGGAACAGTTAGCGTGGAATCCTTAATAGATTTTTAATTAGTTAAATCGTGTGTTTCTAACAATTTTTTTTTTTTTTGTCCAATGTTTTCTTCTTTATGCCACTTGTTGGATTCTGGTAGGTCAAAATCCGAATATGAAATTTGATTGAAAATGGTTATTCTGGGGTGAGCGGATACGAATATCGGTGGTTGTAAGTAAGATAATAGATAACCGTTGAATCAGATTCAAGAATGTACAATATAACTTATTAATGTGAATTCTAAATATTCCTTGGGTACTACCCACCCGTTAAAATATTTTCATCATTAATAGTTTGTACGAAGGAATTTTTAATTACTATCTTTATGAAAATATACTTGCATATATATTTTCTTCAGAGATAATCATAGATTTAATGAGTCAATAAGATATTAAACTCATTTGATTTATCGTTAATTCTAGATTACATAATCTCTAAGACTTTAGAAATTACATAATCGTCATACGATACGTAAAGCGAAGATAATCGATGTAGAACGATATATAGAACGAAGATCATACTCGAAGTACAGATATTGAGTCGTGTGATGTTGATATTCGAGATACAGATTGTGATGTTGAGATTTAAGGCGCTGTCGGCGTTGACGATGGTAGTACGGATTATGCTGCTGGTGCTGCTGTTGGTGTTTGTAACCTTCGCACCATATTCTCCAAAACCACTACCTGAGCACGGAGTTCGTTGACTTCTTCTATTATACCGGGATGATTGACGGTTGGAACGAGCGAATGAACAAGATTTGAAATATGGGATAGTATGTAATCATGACGAGATACTCTAGAAATGAGCGAGAAAATGGTGTTTCGAATAGGTTCGCCGGTAAGTGCTTCAGGTTCATCGTTAAGAGGACAATTTGGTGGATGGAATGGATCACCTTCTTCTTGCCTCCAAAAATTTAGTATATTACGAACCCATCCCCACTTCATCCAGAATAGATGATGGGAAATTGGTTGATCCATTCCGGTAACGCTGTTCTCGGAGCTCGAATGGAAATCCATATCGGCGAAGCTATCGAAGTCGGAGGAATTTGAGCTGGATGAAGAATCCATCTTGTATGGTCGGAGAAATGAATTTTTGGTTTGGAATAGATTATAGGAGTTGGGTTTGGTACTCTTCAATACATAATTTACATATGTATATATAATATCAAAATCCCATGAATTACGGAGAATCTTTGAAATACGTCAGGCAATGTCTATCGTAACAGATACGCTAGGATATGAATTTTGTCTATACACTATCGATGCACTAAATGAAGTAAGACGTGTCTAGACTTAAGAATGATAAGCAGGCAGTTCCCTAAGAATGATAAGCAGATGATTTCCGACTAGGATTGATAAGCAAAACTTTTGACAGGCAGACACGGTCAAAGTCCAGACTCACTTAATGTATCCTAACAACTACTAGTTAGACACACTAATGCAAGGCCTGGTTCGCTAAGACCAACGCTCTGATACCAACTGAAAGGATCCGAAACTAATCATCCGGACGTTGTCCATATTGATTACAAACGAATTACAATAGTTGATAACATTGCGAGGTACTTGCCCTCTATATGATACATCTTACAAACGTTGCATTTATTCTTAAAAGACAATCTATAGTTACATCCATAATTGACATATTCGCCTGACATTTCATAATATTCAAATGACCTAAACCGCCATTTACTTAATAATAGTCTCTATGAACTTCAATGACTCGAATGCAACGCCTTATGATATAAGTCCTTAATGGCCTCAAGTAGTATCCTTAGTACGAGATAATGCACAGCGGAAGACTTAATTCATACCTGAGAATAACATGCTTTAAAATGTCAACATAAAGTTGGTGAGATATAGGTTTAATGTCGACAGCGATATAAATATAGACCACAAGATTTCATATATAAACATTTTAATAAAAATATTCTAAGTGGTTGAGCACTTGGTAACCATACTTAACAATTAATCACGTCGCATATTCCCTTTAATATGAAATCTTACTACACTGTACCAAGTGTAGTCACGAAACGAAGTACTGTGCAACCGTTGAATACTGGTCGTCCAGTCCGGTTGGGGTTGTCAGGCCCGATAGATCTATCAACAGGATTCGCGTTTACAATACCGCTGTAAATATTAGTTACCAAGCTACAGGGAAGTATGCCAGTGGTACAACTCAACGTAGAATATATTTTTCAGTTACTTGTGTCCATAACGTAAAACATAAAATACATGTATTCTCATCCCGAAATATTTAGAGTTTAAAAGTGGGACTATATACTCACTTTCGTCTTGAAGATATATATAATTTGACTTGGTCTCCGGTTGATATCACGAACCTATCCATATATAATATATCAATACCTTTTCTTTTTAAACAAACGTCACATATATATACTTGTTATACTTTTAATACTTTGAATAATTCCTTAGTCCGTAGTTAGCAGCTCGTTGTTAGTAATTCAATTTTAATGGTTCATTTTTAGATGTTTAATATACCCGCAATGAAATAAATAAAACCCCCAACGAAATAAATAAAACCCCATCGTATATGTATTGGTCGAGATTAATCTTGACCCACGGTACCGGTGTTGTCAAATGACGTGTTGCGTACATAAAGTACCGGTGTTGTCAAATGACGTGTTGCGTACAAACATGGGATCTTATGATTAATCTTCTCGTGTTGTTTACGGGTGATCCTGAACCATATAAAATTGAATTATAAGTACATATATATAAAATATCATGTTATCTTAGAAATATGTGATTTATTTAATTTTTCCCAATTAATCCCGAAGTTAAACAAGTCTAGGATAACCAATTTTGTTTCGGTCATAGTTTCTTCGTTACAAATCCGTTTTCGTTGATTCAACTTGCCATCTCCTTGGATCGAGTCCCTCTTTAAGACTATGAACTGAAAATACCTTGGTTTGTATTCAAAATCACACTGCATAGGTGAAACTTTAGTGAAACTTATGAAGTTAAACAAAAAAAATAACACTTAATGACCATTTTTCTAAAAATACTTATACTTTGAATTAAATCATGAAATTTTTATGTGTTAACATATTTATAGTAAAAATCATTTTTCCAGAACATAAACCTCCAATTCAAAGTTTAAGATAGTTTTTAATTATCCAACCCAAAACAGTCCCCGGTTACACTCCGACGTCGTAAAAACAGTTTTTAAGATATTCTTTGAAAAACCAAGTTATACCTTGTTAAGTTAGCATATATTTAAGTTATATTACAGGTCTTGAAGTATTTTAAAAGTTAAGTTAGAAGGATCTATTTAGTTTGCAAACAAGTTTGAAAACTTTCAAACTATGTTCTTGTTGTTAAAATTGTATACCACGAAATATGATAGCTATATATATATGAATCGAATAAGGTTATGAACATAGATACTACCTCAAGTTCCTTGGACAAGGTTGCTGTAAAAGAGGAGTAAAAAGCTAGAACCAAAAGGGTGATGGAATTGGATGAAAGATTGGAAGTAAGTTTGTGTTCTTGGAAGGATTTCTTGAAGTGTTTTTGTATGGTTTTCTTATGGTGTTTAAGTAAGGTTTTTGAAGCTAAATGATGGGGAAAATGCTTGGAGATGATCAAGTATGAAGTTAAGAGTATTTTGAGAGAGAAATGGAAGTGTAAGTATGAGAAAATGGGGTGAAGAAATGGTGTGCATGCATAAAAACGTTTTTAGGTTATAAAGGAAAAAAAAGATACCTAACTTTGTTTTCTTGCTAAATAATTCATGCTACTTGACAAATGGTTGGTTCCACATGTTTCTTAATCATTTAAGGCTGCTAAGGAGCAGATTTTTATTGGTATATACCAATAGTAAATACATCTAGAAGCTGCATATGATACGGGTACATATACCCTAAATATACGTGTAGAAATCTTTGAGAAAACGGAACGAGGATTCAAATATAGCTATCTTTTGTGAATATACTTATATTGTTTTATGTATTTAAGTCCTTAAAAGTGATTAAATACATTACTTATACGTTATATGTATAAACATTATAAGTCATAAGTATTTATATCAAATAACGTTATGTATGGTTATTGTTTTGAAAACTTAAGTTAGTAGTTTCAAAATATACTTATAACTTATTGTTATTAATACAAAATGAGATATTAAAACATCCATAAACCATGTTAAATATGTATATATACATATATATACACAAACGTATAATTATCATATGTTATATAGTTCGTGATATCATCGGTCAAACTAGACGGTCAAACGTTGTGTAAAACTCTTTTCGAAAACATAAGTCTCAACAATTTGGATTGCTTATCATGTTGGTAAGGTTTAATTTATGTAAATATTAATCTTATAAGTATAGAACGATCGAAAAAGTGCGGGTCAACTTTAGGGTTTTTGCTTATCGTGTCGGAACCATATAGAGATTAGAGTTTAAATTTGGTCGGAAATTTCCGGGTCGTTACAGCTGTTTACATGTCTGGCAATCCGGTTCAACATCAGAGAACCAAACACATCGAGATAGATATACACTTTGTTCGCGACCTAGTTCTGAAAGGTCATGTGTGTGTGCTTCATGTTCCCTCTCGCTATCAGTTTGCAGACATCTTCACCAAAAGTTTACCTACGGCACTGTTTGATGAGTTTAGATCTAGTCTCAACGTTCGCTCTGCTCCCGTTACGACTACGGGGGATGTTAGACTAGTATATTAGCATATATTTATATTATTGGTCCGTGTTCTATAAGGGCCCATTTGTCTATTTAGTCCATTAGGTTTATGCCTTGCTAGGCTATTTATTATGTACACTACACTATGATTTGGGCATTCAGGATAACAAAACACGACATTCAACAATTAACAAACACAGAGACACGATTTTGATGATCATGGTTAGAAAGGAGGAAAATAGGAAGAAAGTTTTGTCGTGATGTTTACATGTTCTGTTTAGTTTCCACTTGCATTGCAGGCTCGCTTTTGCTTCGTTTTTAGCCCACAGACATGTTATATTATTCTCCATTCACTAAAAACACTTTAAGTGAGTGTTTATCATACGGAGTATTTTTTAAAATTAAATGCTATTTGGATTACGATTCATGTTTGTGTATAAATAAAATTAAAATTATATGTTTACGATAAGTGTGTTTATGTTAAATTTAAAATTAATTAAATATTAAATTAAAATTAAAATATTATATTACTCCGTAATAAAAAGGTTGTTCATTTTAATAATGTAGACTATTTTACTTTTATGGTCAAAGTTCACGTACAATAACAATTCTTGGCTATATGTTCCATATCTGGGAACAAATCGTTATACTTGACAGATGCATGAAATTGCCGTGTTCAATTCATATCACATGTTGTGTACCTTTCAGAACAGAAATATCACATGCCAATGAAACTGCTGTGTTCAAATATCCCCAACAATAAAACCCCCAACAAGGAAACCCTAAAATTCCCCCCCAAAAAAAAAAAACTCTCAGATCCATGAAATTGCAGCGGTTTGAAGGTCGGAGACGGCGGCGCAGATACCGGTGGTGACGAGATCACAGTAGCTCGACGATGATGACGTGAAGAGAACTATGAGTGTGACCCTCAAATGCAGTTTCAATATTACCTGATGTATGGTGTTATCAACCACGATATGCTTAAACAGAAGGTAAGAATACCAACTGAAAGTATAACTGGTATGATTTATATCAAGTTTACATACAGAACGTTGTAAACTCGTGAAGGGGAAATTGGTATCAAGTGAAGTGAAGTTAGTTACTTGTAATGATTATAATTATATCGGATGGTATTAAAATTTGAACCTTTGTAATCTAACTAATTGCATATAAATCTTAAGTTGGTTATAATTAATTAATTGAAACTACTGTATATATTAGAATATAGTAAAAACCTGGTTAAAAAGGGCTTAACAACCATTCAAACCGTTTTGTAATGTCTCAAATTAATTGTCAATTTTTTAGAAATAGATTAATATAATATTTTAATATAATGGATTTAAAAGACAGGTATAATGTAAGGTAAAACTGTAAAGCTGACAAAAAGCACATTTTAATAATGGTGTTTCTTAACTGTTTTTATTTTTGTTTAAGGACAATAAAATTGTGACGGACCGAAAGAGTGAATTAGTGATAGTATACTTATATAATTATAATTGATGAAATATATTAATATAATAATTGTTTTATACTATTAGGTTAAGTGCACCGGATGTCAAACGCTTACTGTAAAAAAAGAAGAATATGTGTTCTTAGGGTAGTTTATAGTGTTTTGGATCGACGCGAATGCAATATTAAAGAAACTACTTATCATGACTAGTTAATGGCCTAGTTAATCAATACCTTTTTTTTTTTTTAAGATTGTTGTTGCGCCTATTTGAAACACGATAAACAACCCCAAATCAAACAAACTTTTATTTTTTTTTCGGTAACTGTTTGACAGCTCGTGCATTTTACCAAATATTATGAAATAAATGTTATTTTAATATATTTCATTAAATTACAATTATTATTACTAATGCATATAGAAATACTAATTACATCTTTTCGGCCCGTTCCAATTTTAGAAAATGTTGTTTGAGAAATATCATTACTACATTGTACCTTTTTCGGTTTTACCCTTAGTTTTATACTTATCTTTTATGAAAGAACTTTTCCAATAAATTAGGGACGAAGAGAACATTGATTATTCTTGATTACATTCATTAGCAGAGGGTTTTAGGTTGGAGCACTCATGAAGTCAAATTAATTTGTGGGTTTTCCTTAAATCAACGGTTGCCAATAACATGTATATTTTGTCTTTCTAAATACAACATAATTTTTCAAAGAAGGATTAACTTTAATCTATATGCAAACATATAGGAGTACTTGCGGTATCTAACTTGAGGTGGTTGATGAAGTTAGTCGTTTACCAAGAGGTGTTTTTAAAGTGACTTTCCGTTTATGCAGCTGCTTTGCTGTTAATGTACATGTTATATGGTAGTAAACAGTACCATTTAGATATATGCTAGTAGAAGAACGTTTGGTCCGAGTTACATGGATGTTATTCTACCTTTTGGATTAGCTTATTAGAATCTGTTTCATTGTGTGCATGAGGTAGTTTAAGTTGGTTGACATACTTATTCACAGCGGATAGATCAAATATCTGCAACATTAATAGTTTAAGTTACTATAGCAAATGAAAGCAAAATAAAAGTGATAGATACTTATTTACACAGTTTTATACGACTTTATATCAAATGATACAGGTTGTAGCATCTTATTTCACTTCAAAATTGATATCTAGATCAAATAACTGTACTAACTCAATCCGCAAACATGTTCAGTTTATCAGTTTTTCTAAACAATGCAAAGTGGAAGACGATGTTTGACAATCTTTTTTTAATTTATTAATATTAATATTAAATATTAAATATTAAATATTAAAGATATAGATACTTTAGTCAAGTTTTACTGTAGTTTATTTTCTCTATCATTTATTTATTGTTTGTTTCTGTCAAATTTATATACAACACGATGCATGAATTCTTGTATCTAACGAATTAGATTTTAAAATATTACTATGATTTGCATAGCAATATGGTAATTTTCCAAAAGCTAACAGCATTATAAAGTATCAACCTTTTTGCCAATTTTTAGTGTTAGTTGGACATCTTTTTTAGATAATCCTTAGTGAAAACTATGGCATGATAGTAACTTTGACCATGTTGACGTAATAGAACAGGTAATAAGGTTCAAGTTTACATTAAAAGTTTATTTCCATGGTTTTACTTAAATTTAAGTTTGGACTAAAGTTGTTTACTTTATATTTTAATTTGTGCTTTTTATAATATGCATGTTTTGACATTTTTGGAATGTGTGCAGACAATTGCAGCATTAAATAAGCACTTGGATTACGCATATGGCAACCCGATTGCCAAACGTTTGCCACGAGAAATCAGGACAAAACGTGAAGAGTTTGGGATGTGATAAACTTATCATAATTGGCAACGGATCTAAAAAGCAAGTTAGACCAGTTTTAACCCAGCGTCACCATGCTTCCGTCAACCACGCTGTCACCATCTAACGCCCCCTGACGCCATTAACGCAGCGTCAGGGCTGACGCGCCGGGGGCGTCAGTGAAGAAACCGACGGAAAAAAACGAAAGCGTCAGGGAGATGTGGCTTCTTTCCATTGGTTGAGCTTTTTGACCTTTATTGCTATTGTTCTACTCTAAATTTTGCTTGATTTTTTTTAATGTAAAAAAATGATATTTTTGAAGAAGATAAAATAGAGAGAATGGTGGCTGGGAGAAGAAGAAGAATGAGATAGGGTAATGAGTACTCCGTATTTTTTTATTTAATAAAGGGCCCAAAACCCTTTGTTGGGCTAAACCTTATATTATTGTTTTAGACCCAACTTTTAATTATATTATATTTAATGTAATTATTATTGTCAAATAATGTAATTTATTTTATGTAATATATTTGTTAATTTATGTTATAGTTAAATTTTATGTAATGATTAAAGTTTATGAAATATTAATTTGTGACTTTTTTATGTATTTTATTTTATAAAATATAATTTGCATTCAAATTTAAAAAAAAAAATCTGGTAGGACCTACAAGAATTTGACACAGAAATGGGGCGTCAGGGTTAAAGAGTGTCAAAAACTGACACTGCCACGTCACAGACAGATTACACTTTTTGAGCAAAAAGTGCACAATCTGCCTGTGACGTCACAGGCAGGGTTAAAAATGGTCTTAGGAGCGCCATTAGATCGATTCGTTACTCATATGATGTTTTGGCTGAAAACGCTCACTTTTTCATGTTTTTGTGTTGAAAGTGGTTACATCAAAACCCTGGCCATGCATTTTACATAGCCAAAAGGTATACTAATATGCATATAAGGTGCATCAATTCCTAGCAATTAGTAAACCTCACAAAAATATAATTTATGACTATGATTTTTCACATGTGTACAGGTGGTGGTGTTGCTCTTCTATATGTTTCAAATGAGCTGTAAAATCAAATGCCTATTTGATCATCTAAAATGCTTCTAAGGTATGGTATTTCTGTCTTTTTACTTTCTTGTTATTATTAGTCTTTTCGTAAAAGTAATTCATTACTCCAAAACAATCCTTTCTTATGGAGTATACTTGTTTTGTGCTGGATGTGAAGTCAGAGGTGCACATATAATTGTCTACAATACTGGAGTTGAAAAGGTGCCATGTTGTTAAGAAAAACTGTGAGTAGGACAACCATGATTTCAGATTTGATGGTGCTGAAGGTCTCCTCTTTCCTCTTTTTACACAATCGTGTGCTATTTGTATCAGCTTATATATGTTTTACTAAGTTGCCATTCTTATTATGTTTTGTTTATCAGTTTTTTTCTTCTTTAATTGTTATATGCTAAGTCGCAGTTATGTTGCATATCAAATTTTAGTACTTGCATTTTAGAAACAAACTGGCAAAATAGATAGGTGGTTGGGTGGGTTGGGAGCATACCGTTTTATTTCCAACTGAAGGAGGTGAGTTGGTGGGTTGGATAGCTATTAAAAATGAGTTCGGGTTGGATTGTATTTACCCACACCTATAATTAAATAAATAACTATTGCTTTAATTGTGATTATTGATTGAACAAATTGTACGTTATGTATATATTTGGAACATTAAAATAATTATTTTTGTATTATTTGGAGAGATGGAGTGCTATCAAACCTGTATTTGTATGAGTTTGCAACCTTACTTTTAAGAAGATGCCCTTTGGTTGCACCGTTGACTAGTTGACTAGTTGACTTAAGTAAAACCCCAAATTAGTTTGATTTCATGAGCAAACCCTGGCTAATGAATGTAATCAATCAATACTCTAGTAATCCCTAATTTATTGTCCACTATTCCTTCTTCTATGTCCAATCTAATTGACTTTCTATGAAAATAGATAAATATATTTTGGTAAAGTTGTGTATAAAAAATAGGTAAAAAGTAAAGGTAAAACTGTAAACCAACAAAAAGTACAATGTAATAATGAAGTTTCTTAAAATGTGTATTTTTGCCGGGAGACGATAAAATTAGGACGCAACATAAGGATGAATTATTATTTGTATTTGTAATAATTATAATTAATTAATGGAATATATTAAAATAACAATTGTTTTATAGTATAGTATTAGGTCTAATTGTACCAGATGTCAAACTCTTAATGAAAAAAAGTCTCTGCTTGCTTGTAATTGTTTATCATGTTTCGAATAGGTGCGAGTTTAATTTCAAAAGAAGGTAGTGATTATGACTAGTTATGATTAATAATAAATATATATTACAGTAGTATACTTTATATTACATGGTGAACAAGTGATAACTCAACACCATAGCGTGTTAGAAATGTGTGCTAATTTTACCATGTGAAACATACACGTATTCGTGAATTTACCTTTTTTCAGTACATCATCAATTATAACCAAACAATATCAATTTATGTAAGTAATTGGTAAAATGATTGTTATATACTTTAGGTCTTAGCGTTAAACTCTGTTGCTTCAAAGGTTGACTTGATGCATAAGAATACAAAATAAAAGGTACTTATAAATTATAAAATAGGCTAAATTGCTCAAGTCGTCCATGTGTTTATGATTTTTTTGTCCAAAACGTCCATGTGTTAACAAAACTGCAGAATACATCCTTAATTTGCAAAATTGGTCCCAATTTAGTCCCTGACTTAACATCTGTTAAACTGGCCGTTAGTATCATTTCATGTGCTAGTCAAGTATATAAACTTACCTATTAAATACCTGATTAAAACTCAATTCCCAAATTGAGTTCCATTAAAAACCCTAATTTCGTTCTCCTTCGTCATCTTCATCATTTTAAATTCACCAAAATTATTAATAATACATCCAACATTGTTAGTATCAACATTTTCAGAAGCTGTTTTCTTCCACTTTGTAAAACTCTCATCATCCTAAAAATCACAAACGAGTGTAACATAAAATTGATCATATATTAAATAAAAGATTAGGGTGAATTCAATTTCTCCTTTACTTCTTCATCATAAATATCTTCATCTTCATCATAAACAAAATAAGAACCCTAATTTAAAAAACCTTAAATCAAATAAAATCTAAATCACAAAACTTAAAAGTAACATTCTAATTACGAACACCATTCGTGTTCTATCAGAATTACTAGCACCATTCGGAAATACGATCGCCAATTGGAAACTTGAATCTTCAAATTTGGACCAGAGACAAACTGAAATTTATGAACCATATATATTGTACGACTTCGCAATAATCACTAACATATTTTTCGATTTTACAGTGAGATCTAAAGCATGTTCTCAAAACCAAGTTTTGATTTTCCACCTTGTTGACCAAATCAGCGAGATTTGCATCTGCTTGTATATTCCTTCAATATATTGACACAAGCCCCTGTTATGGTTACACTTAATTTAATGCTACATATTTTTTATTTTAAGAAACAAAAATATAGTTGCTGAAGTAATAATGCTTGTACGCATATTGTGTGGTTGAAAAAATAAAAAGGTGATTTTGTGATGATGAATTTGAAGCCATTTGAGTTTTTTATTTGTTTTGAAAAGGTTGAAGATGAAGGTATTTAATCCGGTATTTAATAGGTAAGTTTATATCACGACTAGCAAATGGCATGATACTAACAGCCAGTTCAACAGATGTTAAGTTAGGGACTAAATTGGGACTAATTTTGCAAATTAAGTATGTGTTCAGCAAGTTTTGTTAAGACAGGGACGTTTTGGAAAAAAAAACTATAAACACAGGGACGATTTGAACAATATAGTCTATAGAATATCATAAACATAGTCCGCAGATGTCTCGAGAAAAAATGTTACTCGAGTCATCTATGACCCATGTTTCTAAGATTCTTTAATTACTTACTGATATGTTTTCTCATGCACCATGAGCAACTTAAAGTGTGTGTGTAACCTGAAGTATCTAATAATCACTTTGTTGAATCACTTAAATGAATTGACATTGTTAGGTTATAGCTAATCATGCGTATTGAAAGAAGGTCAATTTATTGATAAATGTAAGTTTTAGATTGCACGACTAGTATACATATATACATATAATAAAGAATATACTATTGTATTATAACTAGTCATAATCAGTACCTTCTTTTTTAAGTTGCATTCGAGCATATTCGAACCACGATAAACAACCCTTAACTCCTTAAGCAAACACATACTTTTTTTTTTCTTTTCTTGTAATAGTCTGGCATCTGTTCCACTCAACACAATAGTAATTATCTATATATGCTACATCCCATTAGTTGGGTACTGTTCCCATTGTCTTAACATGTCTTTACCTATTTTTTATTTTTGTTTTCAACTATGAGCCAATCAGAATTAAATGTTATCCAACAAATGACCAAAATACCCCCTTATTTGAGGCACTTTGTAGCAACTACTACGCGAACCTTTTGGCCTGACCCGACCCACCGTCGCACAAATGGTTACATTAATTCTGGCCACAAGACAAACATTATTTTTGGTTTAACTTTTTAATTTTATATTTTCGTAAATTTTTATTATTACAAATACTAATTCTATCCTTTTGATCCATTAATTAAACCTAAAAATTGTGAGTCCAACTTTACTTAATTTCTAGCGCGCTCATAGTTTATTAAAACTATAAACTACGTTTATCTCTTTTTCTTTTTCCCTACTTTCACTTCATTTTCATTAGAAGAAATCAAAACCATAACACCCACGATCTCTTAAAAATAATACTATTTGTGCTAAAGATTAAAGCTGATTTGCGCAATCTCACGAATCTATAACATATGTGAGAGTGTGACGATGAGTCATTTACATATTTTATGAAGGAAAGTCGAATTTGTTGTAAATTCTTAATATAACTCCATGTATATTTATCTATAAGTATATATGTAATAATTAATGATATGTATTTGTTTGTTGTGTATTTTGTATTGTTAAACTAGAATTTAATCAAGAGCTGAATGTTTCAATAATTTGGGAACTCTATTCAGTACCTTCTTTTTGAGATTGCATTCGTGCGAGCACACTTCAAATAACTCTTGGGGTACAGGGTAACACAGACTACTTTTTCAGTAAGAGTTTGGCATCTGACACACTTAACTCAAAAATTAAAATATTGACGACAACGGTTAATACTATTTAACTATTTTCTGGTACCTTAATATTATAATATATTAGGTTAGGTGTACAAGTGTTCAAACTCTTATTGTGACGAGTATGTGTTTGCCTAGGAGTTGTTTATCGTGTTTTGAATAGGCATGAATGCAATCTCAAAAAAAGTAATGACTAGAGTTCCTAGCTGATTGTATCCTTCGGTTCTTGATCATATTATAGTCTAATCATATCAAATACACATAAACAGATAAATATAAATACCGTAAATTATTACACATATACTAATACATAAATATATATGAAGTTTGGAATAAGGATTTACGTAAAATCCGACTTACTCTCATGAGGTAGGTAAATGAGTCATCGTCGCAACCTGACATATACCGTAGATTTGCGAGTTTGCAAATCCGCTTTGATTTTTAGCACTAATCATACTATTTTTTAGCACTCGTGTGTGTGTTAGGAATTTTTTTTTTTTTTTTTTTTTTTTTTTGTAAAAGGAGACGGTACCCCGGAAAATTTTATATCAACCAAATAAAAAGAATACATGGGGGGATGTTATTTAGTGGAACATCCGAAACACTTTTACACTTTCCTAACAATCCAGAAAGCATAAAATCTAAATATACACCATATTTCATCTCTATACCAATAAAATACAAAATCGATACAATCATCAATACCATTCCTGTATGACCTATTACTCATACCCAGATGAAGATCCACCTGCAAATAAATGTATTTTAAATTAAAATTACAGTGCGTACCTTTATACTTCAACATGATCCACATCCTTTGGTAGCACTCTCGATAATTCAGCTCTTGATCTTCATAATCTTCAAAACGACATATTTCGCAATCTTTAAATTTTAAACCTTGAATGCCTTTAAACTTCAAACTTCTATTTTTTTTCAACCAAAACACCATCTAGCCATGTTGCCTTTTCCCTTGTATCATCCATGCTATCCAATGCACAAATCCAAGATCTGCAATAGCTATCAACAAAAGACACTACATGACCATATATTGCTCTGTTTTTTATAATATCATTTTTACAATCCCATATAGCTACTAGAATCAGATTACAATAAGACATGACAAATTGACTAAGTAGAGTCAAACCTGCCATACTACATATACACATACAAACCATAAACCAGTCACTTATGAAAGAATAATGATAATCAATCATTATGACTTGGATTAGATTTAACCATGACATTTACCATATCAAATCTCCATATATCAGCAGCAATTTTGACCTGGTCAGATGGAATGATTTTTAGCCCAAGTAGCCTTAATTTAATCACCTCCTGAATTGCATTACAGATCACCTTTGATGTTCTTAGCTCTCCTTTAAATATTCTAGCGTTTCTTTCCTGCCATATGAAGAAAATGGTAGCAGCAACCACCAGTCTACCAATAATACTCCAAATTGATTTATTACATGGAATTTTGACAAAGAGGTCAACAAGACCATCCCATGACGGATCATCCTCAACAATTTTGTCAATAATATCATCAATATGCGCTTTACCCTTAAAGGATTTCCACACCTCTTTAGCAAATGAACAATCAATAAATAGATGTTTGTGGGAATCCTTAATAGTATTACACAAAGGGCATACCTGGTTAGTGATAATTTCCCACTTCTCCATTCTGTCTTGAGTAGTGAGTCTTGATTGAACAGCTAACCAAAGGTTGAACCCATATTTTGGAATATTCTGAGAAAACCATACCAGTTTGCACCATTTAACCTCCTCCCTTGTTTGTCTAAAATCATTCCAAGCAATATTGACACTGAATTTCACTAGTTTTCCCTTTTTATCACACCATTCTATTGAATCAGCAACATCCATTCTGAAATCAGGATTAAAGGAACACAATGTTGTATCATATTTCTCAATAAACTCCACAGGCCAAACCCAAACCCCATTTCTAAAACAATTGCTAACATAGCATGTTCTGCCCAATCCACTAACATATATATCTCTATTGGAAAATAGATTACATAGTGGACCAGCAGGATGCCAATTATCAAACCAAAAAGATGTATTCAGCCCATTGCCAATATTATGAACAAAGCTCATTCTGAATTTACTTCTTAAGCTTAACAAACATCTCCAGCTATACGAATCATCATCACATAGTTTCACCTCCCAGAAGTTTTTCCCTTGTAACTTATAAGTATTGGTCCATTTTACCCACAAGGACTTCTTATTAGTGACAACATTCCACATATGTTTAGCAATAAAAGTGGTATTCCAATCATATAATGATCTTAAACCGAGGCCCCCTTCCGATTTGGGTAAGCATACACTGTTCCAGGCCACTTTTGCAAGAACTCTACTCTTATCATATGCACCCCATAAAAAATTTCTCAGTATTTTTTCAATATCATAAATCACAGTTTTGGGCAATAAGAACATGGACATCCAATACACTTGCATAGATTGAAGAACAGAAGCAACAAGTTGCAATCAACCAGCATAAGATAGAAATTTGTTTCTCCAATCCTGAATCCTTTTTCTGACACTATCCACCATCGCACTGCAGTTTTTACAATGTAATCTTGAAGAAATTAGTGGAACACCGAGGTATTTAACAGGCAATTTACCAATGGCATAAGGCATAATCTGACTTATTTCCAATCTACTACCTTCATCAACATTACCCAAAAAGATAGTACTCTTAGATACATTAGGCACTAGACCAGAATAAGAGCCAAATTCATCCAATGAGTCTTTTAAAATTCTAATAGAGGTAATATCACTTTTGCAGAACATCATTAAATCATCAGCAAAACAGATATTGGTCAGTTTAAGCTCATTACATTTTGGATGATATTGAAAATTACCATTTTCCTCAATTCTTCTGTTAATACATAAATTCAGGACTTCCATCACAAGAGTAAAAAGGTAAGGGGATATAGGATCACCCTGTCTAATACCCCTTTTCCCTTTAAAGTACCCATGTTGTGCCCCATTGATAGCAATAGCATACGAAGGAGTAGTAACACAAGCCATCAACCATCTAATCATTATATCATGAAAACCAAACATCTTCAAACACTTTTCAAGAAAAGACCAGTCAACTGTGTCATAAGCTTTTTGAATATCTACTTTAAAAGCACATCTACCTCTACCCTTTTTTCTATTATATCCCTTCGTTAACTCTTGGGCTAACAAGATATTGTCACTAATTTGTCTTTGTGGGATAAAAGCTGACTGATTTTCATTTACAACATCATCAAGGCAGTGTTTGATCCTATTCGCAAGAATTTTACTAATGATCTTATACATTACATTACAACAAGCAATAGGCCTAAAATCAGAAACAACCTTAGGGCATTCGAGTTTAGGAATAAGGGCAATAATAGTAGCATTTACCTCACCCAGTAGCTTACCATTCAGGAAGAACTCTTTTATTGCTTGGAACACTTCATTCCCAATAATTGGCCAGGCAGCTTTAAAGAATTTAGCACCAAATCCATCTGGTCCAGGAGATTTAATATCATCAATCTCCCACAATGCGTCCTTAACCTCCTTCATTTCAACCATCTTGACCATATCCCATAATTTTTGTTCATCAATCTTTCTTTTGAACAAGACATCAGGCCTATCAATAGGGTTTGCAGGTTGAATTTTACCCAATAAATCCTCATAGTATTTAACTATCTGATTTGGAATTTCATTCCCCTCAAATCTATTACCCTGCAAATCTTGAATCACTTCAATTCTGCTTCTATTAACCCTACTGTTAACAACTCTGTGAAAGTAGGCTGTGTTGAAATCCCCTTCTTTAAGCCATTGTACTTTACATTTTTGGATTAGAAGTTTCTCCTCATCAACAGTAGCTTGTTTAAAAGCTTTGAAACACTTGCTTTCCTCATTTCTGAAATCTTGATTCTGGGGGTCTTTCAAGACTTTACTTTGTATATCAGCTAATTCTTGTCTCCTCTTTTGCACATTAACAAAAACATCACCTTTAATCTTATTAAGATTTCTTAGTTTCTTTTTTGCTTCTTTCATCTTTGACACCACTGAGAACATAGTGAATCCAGGAACAGATTTGCTCCACACTTCAGTAACAAGTGGTAGGAATTCTTCTTTAGAAGCTAAGTGATTACTAAATCTGAATGGCTTCACCTTTTTTCTATCCATATTAGGAATAGACAGTAGCATTGGACAATGATCAGATTTCATATTTGGTAAAAATTCAACAAATGCTTTAGGGTATTTGGATATAAATGCATTATTACACATAACTCTGTCCAGTTTGGTAAGAATACCCTTATTTGGACCAGTAGCATGTGGCTTTTGCACCCAAGTAAAATGAAACCCAGAGTGATTTAAATCATCCATTTCAATCTGTTCAACACAATCTCTGAAATCAATCATCTCCCTATCCACAACTGAAGTACCAGATGATTTGTCCTCCGGATTGAGTGCCACATTAAAATCACCCAATATAACCCAACTATCACTACCAACCAGTGACTTCAAGATACACAAATCCTTCCACAGTTCTCTTCTCTCAATATAACAACTAGAAGCATAGATAAAAGAGCAAAAGAATTGTTTCCCGCTGCTTAATTGATGGACTTTACAGTGTATAATCTGATTAGAAGAATGGATAATGTTACATACCACCTCATTCCGATCCCAGCCTACAATTATTCTGGTTCTTCCTTTGCAATTGGCACTATTTGACCCCCATCTCCAATTACCAAACACTTTTGTAACTACTTTACGTACATTCTTAGTTAATACCTTAGTTTCAACTATGCCACAAATACTACTACCACTATCCATTAAATGTTGTTTTACCTCCTTTTGTTTAGAGAACTCATTTAGTCCTCTAAAGTTCCAACAAGAGAGCTTAAACATTGGAAACAGTAGGATTAATATCCACAACAGGATGCTCCTGTTGCAGCCCACTACTCCCCATATCATCCATGTTAACTGTCTGAGCAGTACCTTCATTATCAGACTCAACATCAATTACCATGCCATCTTTATCAAAATCACCAAAACCAGCAGCAATCCATTGAGTCCTAAAATAATTGAATTCGTGTGGTTGCCATTGATCAATTACTTCTTTTCCTAGTGGATTATCTTTTTCCAAATAAACTTCTAGTTTCTTTTTTTCTGATTTCCATAGTTTCCACCAATCATCAAATTTATCATTTATAGTTTCTTCAATTATAACCTCATCGTCATCCAAAATAGAATAAGGGTTATTACTTTTACCTGAACCAGAGGTATTCCTTTCACCATTTACCTTCTTCCATTTTTGTTGAAAATTCTTATTAGATCCAACACCAGACTTCATATTTCCTCCTTCAATACCCTTACCTTTTTCATTACCTCCTTCCATGACTTTACCACTATCATTACCTTTTCCATACCCACCATATTTTTTCTGATTTTGATTGTTACCACCTTTAAACGCATTACCATAACCTCCCTCCTTACTTGGTTCCTTATTTTGATTCCTTTGGTTATTCCATGATTGATTAACAAATTGTCTCTGCCCCCCAAAAGCTGGTCTAACCATAGGAGCACCACCAATATCCTTAATAGTTCTTTTTTCCCTTACCTACAGTTTTCCAGCCCTCATCGCCTTCCATTTGTTTTTTCAATTCTTTCAACTTCAATTCTTCTTCTTTTTTATTCCTAGCTTCTAATTCTTCCTCATTTAATGGTCTATTGTTGCATTTCTCAAACACATGCCCAAAAACTCTACAATGCGAACATCTTGATGGCTTCCATTGATAACCTATTTTCAAGTTAATCGATCTGCCCAAGTGGCCATCGCATGTTGGATAGACTGCATTTACAACATCAGGTAAACCATTAGTTGCATCAGCTTCCACAAGAACCCTTGCGTAACCTGCTTTACCCATTTGATTAGTACACCTCTCCTTTGTAATCTTATCCATAACTAATGGTTTACCAATACAGCTCACAATCTGACTAATATTACCCCCATTCCATAATTCAACAGGCAAGTCTATAATTGATACCCACAATGGTATAGTAGATGGTTCTGGTTTTCCAAACATAACCCAGGTTCCCATTTCTTCAAAAACAATGGAACATTATCAACAAGCCATGGACCACTATCAAATACCTTTTGCATACCTTCTTCATCATTGAATCTAAAGAAAAAATAACCTGAGGTATTCACTGATATATCCCTAATGCCATATACACGCCACATCCTTTTGAGGTTGAAGTTAACAGCAGTAAAACTCATGTTTATACCCACAAAATACCCATACAAAGATTTGGCATAAGCATTACATGTTTTAGCAATAAACTCACCCTTCAAATGTACTATTTTCTCCCCATTAGGCATAACCACAGGTGGACAATATTCCAGCTTAGAAAGGTCTTCTTTACCCGCATTTTTACTAACAGTTTCAGCAAATGAAGTAGATTCAACACCATCCTTAAAAGTCTTGGGATGAATATCATTTTGGTGTTTATCTTTTCTTTTACTGCCAAACTTAAATTCCTTATCAAATCTAGAGTTTGATTTCCTATTAAACCATAATTCATCAGCATTATCCATTTTACCACCCTTAAAAGTGTGTGTTAGGATTTTGGCTTTTTAACGAATGGAAATGAAGTGAAAGTACGGAATAAATAAAAGAGAGAAACGTAGTTAATAGTTTTAATGGCACTTAAAATCAAAATAATTTTGGGTTTATAATTTGGGGCGCACTTGAAATTAGATGAAGTTGGGACCACATTTTATATTACTAGTCCTAGTAAAACGAGTTGAGTCAATGCTTGCGAATGATTTTTTTTCTTTCGAAATACCGAGGTTTTATTTTGCAGAAAGGATTGATGTTTGACAATCTTATGATTTACAACAAGAACAAAATCCAATACCACATGAGTGGTGTATGGGGGAGGTGAGAAGTAGACAATCTTTCCCTTATCCGAGAATAAAAACAAGTCATTTCTCTTCACTCAGAGTGGAACACTCTCAAGAGTAGAGAAATTCATCCATCTCTCTATTCGACGGATAAGGAGATTGCTTCCGAGTGGACCTCCAGCCAAAAAGTATGAATTTTTTTTAGAATAGTAAAATAAAAATTGAACATAAAATTTAAAAAATAAAATAAACTTGAGACGCCATGAAAATGGTATGAAAAAAAGATGCCATGAAAATGGTAGAATCAAATTTCCATGGGTTTAAAGCCTGACTGAAATTGAATTTAAGGCTGTACGAGGCAGTCAAGTCGCCAATAGGACGACGTTTGATGTTGCCTCAATTAACCTCAATTAATAAAGCCGAATGACATTGGAAACAGAAGTCGAAAGGCATGTCAGGTGGAAGTTGTTGCGCAAGCAAAGAGCCAGCCACCCTAACAAACCAAGCACCACTCATGCACATTTACGGTAGACATCCCCGAAACCACACAACTAAAAGGAAACCACTCATGACAATCTTATGATTTATACATCTTTAATAAAATATATATTCATATTATGAGCCAAGTTTTAATTCTAGATTTCTTTGTTACCATAGAAAGGTAGTTTATCTTCTTTCTTAAGTTTGTTTCAGTTAAGTTGAGTGTTTGATATAGTGTTGGAATGTTATTCATGTGAAATAATGTTTCATGGATTGCTCTAATTCTGGTAAATGCTCCAGATACAGAAGTATGATATTATTCAGATGTGAAGGTTGTGCTCATGACCAACGAAATGCTTTAAGAACATGCTATGTTTGAATAACTTGGATTATTTTCAAGAATATGTTTTCTTTAAAAATCTTATTATTTATATTTATTACATTCATTATTGATAACAAAGTTTAGAAAACGGATTTGTTCACAGGTCAACCTACTAAGCCCAACCCGTTTTACCTATCACTCGACTTGACAAATTAACCCGCCTTTTATTCAACATCTGTCATTTACATTGACTGTTGGTCATTTAGTGGTTCTTGAATGTGTAGTTGTATGCCTAATCCATCTCTATTAGGCATTTGTATATGATAACTCATAAGTGCTCTTTAACTATCAATGCTACTGTGTTGTTCGCTTAGCTCATCAATACCTGAACTGTTTGGAAGAAGTTGTAGTTACAAATGGGGTTGGTTCGAGCTAATTTTAAGAAAACTGCTTTATACTTCATTACCCGAAACATAGAACATGCCAAAACGGCAAAACAGACAGTTAGATATGCCAAACATGTCAATCGAGTTAGTTTTAATACATGTAGGTAATTATAAAAACTCAAATATATAAATTTTTGAAACTATAACAAATATTTAACTATTACCTATTATGCATGTTTCAAAAGATTAGCAACATGATAGGTGAAAAGTGGTTGAAGAGAATGTGAAGAGCATGTAAACAAAGAGATATACACTCATACAAAGGAAACCAATCTTGCAATCTCTTTACTTTAGTATAAATAAATGCAATACCATGAAACTTAAATTAGTCACACTAGGCTCAAAAGCATGGAACAACATAATCAAAATAATGGTGGGAGCCACAAGATGACAACAAAAAGGTTGAATTCATTACTATTGTTTCCATGGTGTAATTTTTCTTAAACTTGTATATATAATTTGCTCAAAATAATAGTGATTGTATGTATTTTAGATATTTCGTGCTAATTAAATATTCATCAATGCAAAAACATGCTACATCATACCTCATGACTTTAATATGAACTTTAAGTAGTTTTCCCAATACTAAACTATAAAATTTGGTCATGAATATGAGATGTATGATGAAGAGACAGGGTCAAGACTTGTAAAGTAATTTACAGGTTTATATTATTACCAATTTATAGATAACAAGTTTTAATGCATTTTATGATTGTGTGACAAGATTATTGGATAAAGTTGCGGTGGTAACGGGAGGAGCCAGAGGAATTGGGGGTGCCACGGTGAAGTTAATGGCAGAGAACGGGGCACATGTCATCATTGCAGATGTTTTGGATGAGTTAGGAACAAATCTTGCTAATTCAATCAATGGCCGTTATATACATTGTGATGTTTCAGTAGAATCTGATGTGGAAGCTGCTATTCAACTCGCTATATCTTGGAAAGGAAAACTTGATATCCTGTTCAATAATGCAGGAATTGGTGGTAAGTTTAGCACTATATAATTGTTCTGGTCAAAATTGGTTCTGGTCAAAATGAGTGGGTCAAAACTTCATAAATACTTGTTTTTTTACAAGTAAATATTTTTTCATCTAAGTATGGTTGATTGTTGTTATATAGTTATGAAGATGGTTATGATAATCTAAATTGTTAAATAAAGTGATCAAGAAAGTTTTATTCATTTTAAAACTTATCTTAGATCACTTTCAACTAATTTGACCCATTCATTCTAAGATACCTCTTTATTAAGCTAATGATACTTTATATGTTTATATGTTGAATTGTCACCCTTCTTACTATATATACCAAACTGCCCTTTAAACTGGTCGTTTTCTACTGTACAAGTACTTGTACGCTACAACTGTACAAGTACTTAAAGCATGATAATGGTGGATTTATAAAAACATGATATATCATCACTTTCAATAAACCTCACCTGAAATGATCAAAGTTCATTGTAGATGTTGGAGGAAGCATCACATCTCTTGATATGAACAGGGTTTCAAAACTGATTAGTGTTAACATGAACGGAGTTATACACGGGATAAAACACGCGGCCCGTGCAATGATTGCAGGTGGTAATGGCGGTTCAATTATAAGCTCATCAAGTACAGCCGCTATCTTAGGAGGTTTAGGATCACACGCGTATACATTAACCAAAGAGGGTATTCTTGCAGTATCAAGAAGCTCATCGTGTGAATTAGGCACATATGGTATTCGTGTAAACTGTGTTTTACCTCATGCCGTATTATCAGATATGCTAGTGGACGCTTATCGTGGTTTTAAAAAAGATGCGACAGTTGAAGAAGTGCAAGAAAAAGTAAGTGAAAACGCGAGCTTATTAAAAGGAAGATGTGGCAGGGTTGAAGATATCGCCGAAGCTGTGTTGTTCTTGGCTAGTGATGAATCGGGTTTTATAACGGGGCATAATCTTGTTATTGACGGGGGGTTTACTACCTCTTCGATCAATATGACTTTCATTTACCGCGATAAAAATACGGAGATAGATACGGTGGGACCAACAAATTGATAAGATTTATAACATATAAAGCTACATGAACTATATACCAATTTTCTTGTCAAATTTGGCCAACTTTATTGATTTATTCTGTTGCAATTCATGAATTTTTTTTATGTTGTGTTCATTGTGGTAAATCTTACTTTAGTATTTCACCTCAACAATATACATAAATGAAAAACTTATGGTTGTATTTGCATTGGTACAAAATGTATGACCTTTTATGTCTGCGTGCTTGTTTCGTGTTGAGTGTATCAAGCAGTTCGGAGTCTTAAAAGTCCGAATCTTTAGTATTATTGTACGATTCTTGTGATCGACAAAACATGCATCTGTAAGGTGCATTGCTGATTTGTACTATTCAAATTGACATGTGCTCATAACATTCACGAATATACAGTACCGTTTATATGTATACGAAGGTCCCAAGTATTGTAACGCAACAAGTTACCATCGAGGCAGTACCTGAGTGGTATAAGCTCTGGGTTGCATCTGATGTTGGAGCTAATCGGTTCATTGTGTCCCAGTGAAAGAAACAAATGTGCATATATAAGCTTATGAAAACCTCCTTCTATCACCAATTCGTTTTAGAGTAATGTGGAATTCATGAGCTTATATGTTGTACATGTTGGTGGACCTAAAAATAATCCTACATCTGAATCCTAGTTGGAGTAGGTTCGAATCCAGGGGGAGGTTTTCTCAAGGATTCTGTTGTGGTGAATAAAGGTGTATGTCTTAAGCCACTCGGTTTAATCCAAAGCACATTGGTTACCCAATGTGATGGTATGTGAAGAGTTGGTTTTCTCAAAGATTCTGTTGTGGTGAATAAAGGTGTATGTCCTAAGCCACTCAGTTTAATCCAAAGCACATTGGTTACCTGTGATGACCCGGGAATTTCTGACTAAATTTAAACTTAATCTTTATATGATATCGACACGATAAGCAAAGTCTGTATTGTTGATGTCTCAAAAACTTTGAACTGCGTTCATGTAATCATTTAACCCTCGACTATTTCCGACAATTCACGAACAATTGTTTATAAATAAATATGTATATATAAATGTAAATATATGTATATTAACTTGAAATGATAAAATATAATATATATAAAATAAGATACAAAATAATTAGATGTAATTAAAAATGAATCTATATATATATATATATATATATATATATATATATATATATATATATATATATATATAATATATATATATATATATATATATATATAGATTCATTTTTAATTACATCTAATTATTTTGTATCTTATTTTATATATATTATATTTTATCATACATGTATCATTATTATTATGTATATCATAATATATGAAATTTATAAATAATAACTATCCTATAAAAGTCATGATAAAATATATGATATGAATATTAAATTTTCCACAACTAATAATATATAATTACAAGTTTGGATATAGTATTATATCAATATTATTATTATTACTCTCATTATTATTTCATGTTAATATATATATATATATATATATATATATATATACATATATATATATATATATATATATATATATATATATATATATATATATATATATATATATATGAAGTTTGACATAATTGATTGGTTATATTATTATAGTTAGTACTACTATCATTATTGTTATCAATATTATTATTTTTATTGTTAATATATATATAACTGAAATATGTAACTTGATATTACTAGTATTAATATTAAAAAGAATCATGATCATTGATATATTATTATTATTATTATTATTATTATTATTATTATTATTATTATTATTATTATTATTATTATTATTATTATTATTATTATTATTATTATTATTATTAATGTTATTATTTTGATATTATTATTATTACTAGTGTCATTATTAATATATCTATAGTATTATTAATAATTTTATTAATTTATTATTAGCATTAATAGTTAATTATTATTAGCATATTCAATATTAAAATTTATGAATTATATATATATATATATATATATATATATATATATATATATATATAATCAAATATATATAAACTAATATATATAATTACATATGCAATACAAATACAGATTTAGGTTTATATATAAATATAAATAAGTGTGTATATATATATATATATATATATATATATATATATATATATATATATATATAACTACGGTATATGTATAAATAGATATAAGATATATACATAATTCTGCTTTATATCATTATCCTTCTGTTTAATTTGTCTGCTTAATTGCTTAAAAGTCTATATCAGTTGTTAGATACATCCAAATTCCGTTACACATCAAAGTCTTAGTTTTGTCTGTTCTTATTGTTTTCTGATAATATACTGCTCGACCATCAATTGCAAGAAACCAGACGTATTGCTCAAACATTATCAAATACGATCAACCATATACTCTCTGTATCAATTACAACCATTTCTAATTTCTATTAATTGGGCGATTAAACAGAAAACTAAATAATGAGGTTTGAAACTCTGTTCTTTTCACTTTTTATTCATATTTGGAATTCAAACCGATAGTCAAAATCTATGAGTGCAGTTTTGTTGGGAAATATTTAGTAAAACTATCTGCAAAGTCACAGCTCCCAAATCCTTTTATCGAGTTCTAATTATCAGGTCAAAGTTAAGAATTTTAAAAGTCAAACGTTTGTTCTTCCTTCGAATTCATGAGTTATACATTGTTTCCAGTTAAATTGTTAGTTCCAGAGTATTTTAATGGCGATTTAGAAAATATTTCATGAAGGATTTGAGGTCTCAAAACATCCCTATGATGAAAGTCGATTTTGTGTTCTTCCATATATATTTTTTTTCATTCAGCGACTATTGAAGATTTTTTTTTAATTCTTTTTTTGTGTTTTTATTGCTGAGTAAGAGAAGCCAAAACAAGTCGTTTATGATTAAACTTCAAGCCTCAATTCAACTTATATGTCGTGATTATGATATGAATTGGGTCCAGTTCTAATTGAAGAAGAAAGGTGAAATGGGAATGAAGGATGAACAGGTTATAATCAATTAAAAAGGATTTAAAACAGAAATCTAGCAACAGCCCAGCTGGTTCAGTGTAGTGTCGGGTATGCGAGAGGTCGGGGGTTCGAGCCCGGTTCGTGACATTTCTTTTTAGGACAAGCTTTTAAAGGGTATATACTTTTATTTACATTTCTATTATCATTATTTTTATTATTATTATTACTATTACTATTATTATTATTATTATTATTATTATTATTATTATTATTATTATTATTATTATTATTATTATTTGATTAAAACTTTGTTAGGATTATGATTAAATTATAATTACTTTGTGATTTAATTGAATTATTGATATAACTATTATTATTATTATCCTTATTAATATATAATTATTATTAAGTATTATTAATACGATTGTTATTAATATGTTTATATGTATAAATATGCACGAAAATGAATATGGTTATGATTACGAATATGTATAAGTATATATTGATAAAATGTAATAATACGTATGATTTAATTTATAGTATAATATGAACTTAAGTATAATTATAAGTATTGATAAAAGATAATATTATGAAATTCAGATGAAATTAGAAAGATGATAAGATATAAACATGATAATGATAAATGATATAATTCGAATTATTATTATTAATTCTAAATAATAATTATTATTGTTATTACTATCAAAAACTATTATTATTAATATTATCATTACTAATAAATATTTTTTATCATTATTATTTAAATTATCATGTTTATTAAGAGTATTAATATTATCAATAATATTACTAAAAGTAAATATTAATATTATTAATCTTACCATTTTAATATCATTATCAATATTATGAATATGATTAGTATTATTATAAATGATACAACTTATTAGTACCATCATAAAAATTAGTATTATTATCATATATATATATATATATATATATATATATATATATATATATATATATATATATATATATATATATATATATATATATATATATATATATATATATATAGTATAACTATTATTATTAACATAAGTATATTAATAATGTTATTATCATTATTTTTATCATTAATAATATTAATTTAGTATAATTAGAACTACTGTTTGGATAAACGAATGAAATACATAAGTATATATATTTAACACATATAACATAACAAAATATTTTTATTATATAAAAGGAATATATGAAATATAAATATATTATTAATATGAAAATAACATCATTAATAAGTTATATATATAAACTTATTCGATTACAATTATGTGTTTTAATATATATATAATAATATACGTTCGTGAATCCGAGGCCAACCTTGCATTGTTCAGTTATTCAGTGTCGTCATATGTATTTTTACTACAAAATACATTAGGTGAGTTTCATTTGCTCCCTGTTTAAATGCTTTTGCAATATATATTTTTGGGACTGAGAATACATGCGCTATTTTTATAACTGTTTTACGAAATAGACACAAGTAATTGAAATTACATTATATGGTTGAATTATCGAAATCGAATATGCCCCTTTTTATTAAGTCTGGTAATCTAAGAATTAGAGAACAGACACCCTAATTGACGCGAATCCTAAAGATAGATCTATCGGGCCCAACGAGCCCCATCCAAAGTACCGGATGCTTTAGTACTTCGAAATTTATATCATGTCCGAAGGAGGATCCCGGAATGATGGGGATATTCTTATATGCATATTGTGAATGTCGGTTACCAGGTGGTCAATCCATATGAATGATATTTTTGTCTCTATGCATGGGACGTATATTTATGAGAACTGGAAATCTTGTGGTCTATTAAAATGATGAAAATGATTATTTATGTTAAACTAATGAACTCACCAACCTTTTGGTTGACACTTTAACGCATGTTTATTCTCAGGTATGAAAGAAATCTTCCGCTGTGCATTTGCTCATCTTAGAGATATTACTTGGAGTCATTCATGACATATTTCAAAAGACGTTGTATTCGAGTCATTGAGTTCATCAAGATTATTATTTAGTCAATTATAGTTGGATATATTATGAAATGACATGCATGCCGTCAACTTTCGATATAAAGCAAGTTTGTCTTTTAAAAACGAATGCAATGTTTGTAAAATGTATCATATAGAGGTCAAGTACCTCGCGATGTAATCAACTATTATGAATCATTTATAATCGATATGGACTTCGTCCGGATGGATTAGGACGGGTCATGAAAGTTGGTATCAGAGCGGAGGTCTTAGCGAACCAAGTCTTGCATTAGTGTGTCTAACTGATAGTTGTTAAGATGCATTAGTGAGTCTGGACTTCGACCGTGTCTGTATGTCAAAAGTTTTGCTTATCATTTTTGTCGAAAATCATCTGCTTATCATCCTTAGGAAATTACCTGCTTATCACTCTTAGTCTAGACATGTCTTACTGCCTCTATTGCATAGATAATGTATAGATAAGTTCATATCTTAGCGTATCTGTTATTGTTACCTTTGTCTGACAGCTTCCGTAGATTCCTCCGTAACTTATGGGATTTTAGTATTATATATGCATATGTAAATTATGTATTGCAGGGTACTAATCTACATCCTATAATCTATTTCTTATCAAAAATCCTTCATCTGATCATACGAGATGAATCCCTCAACCAGTTCGAGTCTCTCAGATTTCGATAGCTATTCCGATAATTATTCCGGCAGCTATTCCAACATGAATATTCACCTAAGCTCCGGAAACAGCGTCACCAGAATGAATCAATCAATCATCCATCCCCGATTCATCTGATGCATTCATAGTCGACTTAATCAATGGAAACGCGAAGAAGGTGATCCCTTCCACCAACCGAATTCACCTCTTGACAATGAACCTGAAGCGTTTACCGGCGAACCTGTTCGAGAAACCATTTTCTCTCTCATTTCGAGAGTATCTCGTCATGATCATATACTATCTCAGATTCCAAACCTCGTTCATCCGCTCGTTCGAACCGACAATCATTCAGGTATAATAGAAGAAGTCAACGAACTTCGCCCTCGAGTAATCAATTTGAAAAAAAAAATGTGGTGCAAAACCTACCAACTTTAACAACAGCACCGGCAACACCAGTACCACCAACAACCCAAGTTTCAACATCACACGCCTCAACATCTCATTCTGTACCTCGAGTATAATCATCGTTCTACATGACGATCATTTATCTTTGTTCAACACGACAATTATGTAATATCTAATGTTTTAGAGATTATATATTCTTGTTCTAAGGTAAATCAAATGAGTTTAATATCATATTGACTCATTAAATCTGTGATGACCCGGAAATTTCCGACCAAATTTAAACTTGAATCTTATATGATTTCGACAAGATAAGCAAAGTCTATTAAACTGAGTCTCAAAATTTTTGAACTGTTTCATATATGAAATTACCCTTCGACCATTTCTGACGATTCACGAACATTAATTGTAAATAGAAATATATATATATATATATATATATATATATATATATATATATATATATATATATATATATATATATATATATATATATATATATATATATATATTAATAAAGGTTAATAAAACAATAGACGATTTGGATGATATGAAAATAATGAAATACATTATGATTTAGAAATATTAACGAAGTATTAAATGTATAACGTTCTACTTATTTGTTTCAGATAAATATCTAAATAATGAAATGTGTTATGTAAAATGTATATAGATAAAATATTATCGTGGCTATGTCCTAATCGTTCGTAACTTTGTCTTTATAATTTCTATGTTTATTAATCTTTAAATTAATCTTTAATTCTATTTATATTTTATTTTTATCCTTATAACATCACTTTCCACCAAACCAACTTTCTTATTATATCAATCCAACTCGTTCCAATTTTCTATAATGTCAAAATTGACATTAATCAACCAACCGATAATTATGATCATTATTTTAGTTTTCTTTTTGTACAAATTAATCAAGTACCATCTAGCACCTTCATTATACTATCTTATTTTAAACCCGAATCTTTATTCAAACTTGACTATCCCGGTAAATATAAGTTTCAGATTTTGTACGGATGAATTCACTCACCATGATAACACTTACTTGTGTTACTGATAATGCTAAAAACGAACATATATTTCATAGCATTATTCCTCAAGAAAGATAAGCTTTTAGTTGCAATTGTCCTATTTACAAGTGATATTCGGTTAAATAATAAAAGGTGAAGACAAAAGATAGATTCGACGAATTGAAGACGCAAACGACCAAAAAGCTCAAAAGTACAAAATACAATCAAAAAGGTTCCAATTATTGATAAGAAACGTCTCAGAATTACAAGAGTACAAGATTCAAAACGCAAAGTACAAGATATTAAATTGTACCCAAGGACGTTCGAAAATCCGGAACCGGGACCAGAGTCAACTCTCAACGCTCGACGCAACGGACTAAAAATTACAAGTTAACTATGTATATAAATATAATATAATATATAATTAATTATATAAATTATATATATATATATATATATATATATATATATATATATATATATATATATATATATATTATATTTATATATTAAAATCGTCGGCAGACTAGGATCCAAACTTGTGTGAGCTGGATTTACGAACTCCGCGACTCGCGGAGTTTGTAGTGCAAAAATGCCGCGACTCGTGGAGCCCCAAATTCTGAAACTGCCTATAAAAGCCAACGCATTTGATCCGTTTTAAATATCCTTTTATCAATCTCTCTATCAACGTATATATATATATATATATATATATATATATATATATATATATATATATATATATATATATATATATATATATATATATATATTTTAATTTTAATTTTAATTTTAATTTCTAATAATAAGGGTATGTTAGCGAATGTTGTAAGGGTGTAAGTCGAAATTCTGTCCGTGTAACGCTACGCTATTTTTAATCATTGTAAGTTATGTTCAACCTTTTTACATTAATGTCTCGTAGCTAAATTATTATTATGCTTATTTAAGATGAAGTAATCATGATGTTGGGCTAAAAATATTAAAATTGGGTAATTGGGCTTTGTACCATAATTGGGGTTTGGACAAAAGAACGACACTTGTGGAAATTAGACTATGGGCTATTAATGGGCTTTATATTTGTTTAACCAAATGATAGTTTATAAATTTTAATATAAAGATTTACAATTGGACGTCCCTATAAATAACCATATACACTCGATCGGACACGATGGGCGGGATATTTATATGTACGAATAATCGTTCATTTAACCGGACACGGGAATGGATTAATAGTCTATGGAATTATTAAAACAGGGGTGAAATTATGTACAAGGACACTTGGCATAATTGATAACAAAGTATTAAAACCTTGGGTTACACGCAGTCGATAACCTGGTGTAATTATTAAACAAAGTATTAAAACCTTGTTACAGTTTAAGTCCCCAATTAGTTGGAATATTTAACTTCAGGTATAAGGATAATTTGACGAGGATACTCGCACTTTATATTTATGACTGATGGACTGTTATGGACAAAAACCAGACGGACATATTAAATAATCCAGGATAAAGGACAATTAACCCATGTGCATAAAACTAAAATCAACACGTCAAACATCATGATTACGGAAGTTTAAATAAGCATAATTATTTTATTTCATATTTAATTTCCTTTATTTTACATTTAATTGCACTTCTAATTATCGCACTTTTATTTATTGTCATTGTATTTAATTGCACTTTTAATTATCGTTCTTTTTAATTATCGCAATTTTATTTTATCGCAATTTTATTTATCGTAATTTCCTTGTCGTTATTTACTTTACGCTTTAAATTAAGTTATATTTATTTTTATTATTTTACATTAGGTTTTAACTGCGACTAAAGTTTTTAAAATCGACAAACCGGTCATTAAACGGTAAAAACCCCCCTTTTATAATAATAATATTACTTATTTATATATTTGTATTTTTATAAATTAAAACTAACATAGCGTTAAGATTTGTTTAAAGATTTTTCCTGTGGAACGAACCGGACTTACTAAAAACTACACTACTGTACGATTAGGTACACTGCCTATAAGTGTTGTAGCAAGGTTTAAGTATATCCATTCTATAAATAAATAAATATCTTGTGTAAAATTGTATCGTATTTAATAGTTTTTCGTTGTAAAAATAAAGCTATTTTATATACACCTCGCATAACATCAAGTAATTTTTGGCGCCGTTTCCGGGGAACGACGAAGCGAAACGCCACACACGAAAAAAAAACCGAAAAAATATATATATAAATCTATTTTTAAGATTTTTATAAAATTATAAAGTATTTCTATTTTTATTTTAGTTTTTAAAACATAAGTTTTTATTTAATTTATATAAATATTTTATTTAATTATTAAAACAGAAAATATAAAACAGAAAAATATAAAAAAATATAATAAAAACTGAACCTGTCAAATTTGAACCTGGTACACGTTGAACCTGCAATCTCCGCGACTTGCGGGGGTTTTGAACTGGGTTCACCGCGACTCGCGGAGCCGCCCAGACAGGTCACACAGAAACCCTAAACTGCATTAAATACGGAGTAATTATTATTATTATTTTTTAATTATAACCCTAATTAGGTTAGTGTTTTAATTTAATTTTTAATTTAGTTTTTATTATTATTTTGTATTATTTAGTTTTAATTAGTTATTTAATTTATACAAACTTAATACTTTTATAAAATAAATAATATAAAAATAATATTTTTATAAAAATTGTACTCTTTATCAATTTTAAGCCTATTTTTATTTTTGTAACTTTTTAATCGTTTATTCGTAATATTTATATTTTTCGCTCGTAGCTAGTTTTAAGTTCTAGTATTTTGCCGTAGCTTATTTTTATTTCTAGATTTTTAGGCTTTGCCGTAAAATCCCTTAAGTGCTTTTTCTTTAGACTAAGATTTAGGTGCTTTAGAATTTTGTGACGCCTTTTTAAGTTTTGGTACCTTTTTATGATATTGCCATTTGGGATATAGTTTTTCTTTTAAGCTTTAATATTTTTAGACGCAACTTTTAATTTTTTAGTTTTTAGTTCCTTTTTAAGTTTTAACGCGCTACTTTCTTATTTTTATTTTTCGACGCCTTTTACCTATGTATCAATTATCACTCCAATTAGTAATCTCAATTTGCAATTTTAATTTTAATTTAGTGATAATAATAAGGTTGGGTTAGTCGGGTGTTTTAAAGTTTTATAGTCACTCTTTTTCTTTCTTATTTTTCGACGCTCATTTTGCGACCTTTTATCTTTTTCGACCTATTTCGACGCGCTCTTTCTTTTTCTTTCTTATTTCTCGCCATTCTAGTTTTTAGGACATAGAATTTTTTCTACTTCTTCTCTAAATTTCTTAAAATTACGAAAATTTATTTTAAGTGGTTAAATTGATAGACATCAAAATTTTTTGGTTCGTAGTAATAGTTGGATTTGTACGTGGACCGGGTTATTGGAGCCAAACAGTACTCAATTATATCGAGACCAAACGAATCCTGCCCCTCTGCTGCATCTTTTGGCTATTCGAAACGTGAGCAAAATCAGAAAAGTCTATTAATTGGATAACTTATATAATTTTTCTTTCCTTTTAAAAACTAATAGGATATTCAGTGAATGCACCGAGCAAGACGTTCACCACCTGTAACTCGATCAAGACATCTAGCAAATATTGTCGCCGTTGATTTTTCTTTAGAATCGTCATCCAGTCGACCAAGTACTCCAATTCAAATTTCCGATAATCCATTTTTTGAACCCGACCTCACAATTGAGAATCCGGAGAATATTCACGGACGATTCATAGATCCTGAACCATTAATTTTTCCTCCGGAACCACCAATCATTCAAACAGAGATTGTTGAGGAACGAACCATTAAATCAGAATCCTCTAGTGATTCAGATTCAACAAATTCAATAATTGAGAATCTGGAACCTCTAAGTATGGAAGACCGAATGAGAGCTAAACGCACTGGCCAAGGTCACGCAAT
Source organism: Rutidosis leptorrhynchoides (assembly GCF_046630445.1). Lineage (NCBI taxonomy): Eukaryota > Viridiplantae > Streptophyta > Magnoliopsida > Asterales > Asteraceae > Rutidosis > Rutidosis leptorrhynchoides. The sequence continues at coordinate 110,994,446 of NC_092334.1, read as the reverse complement.
TACTCATCCAGACATTAATGCGCCAGATTATGAAATCAAAGGACAAATTCTACACATGGTGACTAATCAATGCTAATTTAGTGGTGCGCCGAAGGAAGATCCAAATGAACATCTTCGTACCTTTAATAGGATCTGCACACTATTTAAAATAAGAGAAGTTGAGGATGAACAGATATATCTCATGTTATTTCCCTGAACTTTAAAGGGAGAAGCCAAAGATTGGTTGGAATCGTTACCTGAAGGGGCGATTGATACATGGGACGTTTTAGTTGAAAAATTTCTTAAACAATTATTTCCGGCATCTAAAGCCGTAAGACTTCAAGGAGAAATTGTTACGTTCACACAGAAACCGAATGAAACTCTATATGAGGCGTGGACTAGATTAGGAAAGTTATTAAGAGGATGTCCGCAACATGGTTTAGACACTTGTCAAATAGTACAAATATTCTACCAAGGATGCGACATCACTACAAGGAAAGACATCGATATAGCAGCTGGTGGTTCTATTATGAAGAAAACCGAAACTGATGCTTACAAAATTATTGATAACACTGCTTCCCACTCACATGAGTGGCACCAAGAAAAAGATATCGTTAGATCCTCTAAAGCAGCTAGAGCCGATTATAGCCATGACTTAGATTCCATTTCTGCAAAGATAGATGTTGTCGAGAGACGAATGGAAAAGATGACTAAAGATATTCACTCAATACGAATTAGTTGTGAGCAGTGTGGAGGACCACATTTGACAAAAGATTGTCTCAGTATTGAATTAACAATGGAACAAAGAGAGAATGTTTCATATCTAAACCAAAGGCCTGGAAATAATTATTAGAATAATTATCAACCGCCAAGACCGATTTACAATCAAAACCAGAATTATAACCGAAATGTTCCATACAACAACCAACAAGGTCCTAGTAATCAACAAGTATCCAATAATACTTACAACCAGCAAAGACCTAATTTTCAAAACAAACCACCACAACCCGATGATAAAAAGCCGAATTTAGAAGATATGATGACGAAGCTAGTTGAAACTCAAACGCAGTTTTTCACATCTCAGAAACAAACTAATGAATAAAATGCTCAAGCATTTAGAAATCAACAAGCTTCCATTCAAAATTTGGAACAAGAAGTAAGTAACATAGCAAGGTTAATAGGTGAAAGAAAACCGGAAAGTTTACCTAGTGATACAAATGCTAACCCCCGAAATGAAACAGCTAAAGCCATTACCACAAGAAGTGGTATTACACTTAAACCATCTGAAATACCTGTAACTTCTGATGAAGCTATTCCTACTCCACAAGAACCACAACCTGATCAAGATAAGGAAAAAGAACCGGTAGTTGAAAAGGTTAATGAAGATAACACAGTTAAGGCTAAACCTTATGTTAAACCATACCAATCACCACTTCCTTACCCGAGTAAAATGAAAAAAGAGAAACTTGAAGCCGAGCAATTCAAATTCTTGGATATGTTTAAACAGATAAATGTAAATCTTTCTTTCATTGATGTGATTTCAGGAATGCCTAGATATGCTAAATTTCTGAAAGATCTAATCTCGAATAGAAAGAAAATGGAAGAACTCTTGGCTGTTACTATGAATGCTAATTGTTCAGCAGTGCTGTTGAATAAGATACCAGAAAAATTATTAGATCCAGGAAGTTTCACAATTCCATGTTTTCTGGGTAGTCTTAGTTCAATAGAAGCATTGGCAGACTTAGGTGCTAGTATAAATTTAATGCCGTATTCACTATACACTAAACTAGACCTTGGAGAATTGAAACCAACACGAATAAGTATACAACTAGCCGATAGATCAATAAAATATTCTAGAGGGATAATGGAGAACATGCTAGTTAAAGTTGGTACTTTAGTATTTCCAGTAGATTTTGTTATTCTGGACATGGAAGAAGATTCTCAAGTTCCTCTCATATTAGGAAGACCATTCTTAAACACGGCTAAAGCAATGATAGACGTGTTCGGTAAGAAACTGACCCTAAGTATAGAGGACGAGAGTGTTACCTTTTCAGTTGATAGAGCAATGAAACAACCGCAATCTACAGACGATACATGTTATTATATTCAAACTATAGAATCACATGCAGAATTGTTAGAAGAATTTCCAGAATTACAAGGAACAGGAGAATGTTCTTTAAGAGAAGGAACTGAACCAATTGATGAAACTGAAATGTTAGCTACACTAATGGCTAATGGATATGAACCAACAACAGAAGAAATTCAAATGCTAAAAGAAGAAGACAGATATCGATATAAATCATCGATAGAAGAACCACCGACATTAGAGTTAAAGCCACTTCCAAACCATTTGGAATACACTTATTTACATGGTGAATCTGAATTACCTGTAATAATATCGTCTTCTCTTACTGAAAATGAGAAATCGCAACTCATTTCTGTGTTGAAAGCTCATAAACTAGCTATTGCATGGAAAATTCATGATATTAAAGGAATAAGTCCTTCGTATTGCACACATAAAATCCTTACGGAAGAAGGTCATAAAACGTATGTGCAACGCCAACGAAGACTAAATCCTAATATGCAAGATGTTGTTAAGAAAGAAATAATTAAACTGCTTGATGCAGGTTTAATTTATCTAATTTCTGATAGTCCATGGGTAAGCCCAGTTCAATGCGTACCTAAGAAAGGTGGCATGACTGTCATTACAAATGAGAAAAATGAACTTATTCCTACTAGGACTGTAACAGGATGGCGTGTTTGTATTGATTATAGAAAATTAAATGACGCCACCAGAAAAGATCACTTTCCCTTACCTTTCATTGATCAAATGTTGGAAAGGTTAGCCGGAAACAGTTACTATTGTTTTCTTGATGGTTTTTTCCGGATATTTTCAAATTCCAATAGCACCCGAGGACCAAGAGAAAACCACGTTCACGTGCCCTTATGGTACTTTTGCTTACAAACGCATGCCATTTGGACTTTGCAACGCCCCTGCAACCTTTCAAAGGTGCATGATGGCGATTTTTCACGACATGATAGAAGAATGCATGGAAGTTTTCATGGATGACTTTTCAGTCTTCGGTGATACTTTTGAATCATGTCTAGCTAATCTTGAACGAATGCTTATTAGATGCGAACAATCAAATCTAGTTCTTAATTGGGAGAAATGCCATTTCATGGTTAAAGAAGGCATCGTTCTTGGTCATAAAATTTCAAAGGAAGGAATTGAAGTGGATAGAGCTAAAGTAGATGTAATTGTTAAACTTCCACATCCCACCAATGTTAGAGGAGTTAGGAGTTTTCTAGGGCATGTCGGTTTTTACCGACGTTTCATAAAAGATTTTTCTAAAATTGCCACTCCTATGAATAAACTTCTAGAAAAGGATGCTCCATTCATCTTTTCAGATGAATGCATTAAATCTTTTAATATTCTTAAAGAAAAACTCACTAATGTGCCAATCATGATAACTCCAAATTAGAATTTACCGTTTGAACTTATGTGCGATGCAAGTGATTTTGCAATGGGAGTCGTTTTAGGACAAAGGATTGAAAAATGATTTCAACCTATATATTATGCTAGTAAGACGTTACAAGGAGCACAAACGAATTATACAACTACTGAAAAAGAACTCCTTGCTATTGTCTTTGCTTTTGACAAATTTCGTTCATATCTCGTTCTAGCTAAAACGGTGGTCTATACCGACCATTCTGCTCTTAGATACCTATTTTCGAAACAAGATGCTAAACCACGATTAATCCGTTGGATCTTACTCTTACAAGAGTTTGATATTGAAATTCGAGATAAAAGAGGAGCAGAAAATCTCGCAGCCGATCATCTTTCTCGTCTTGAAAATCCTGAATTAGAAGTTCTAAATGAATCGGCCATACAAGACAACTTTCCTGATGAATATCTATTGAAGATAGATTATAATGAAATTCCATGGTTTGCAGACTATGCAAACTACTTAGTATGTGGATTCGTTGAAAAAGGATTATCGTACCAAAAACGAAAGAAATTCTTCAGTGATATAAAACACTATTTCTGGGAAGATCCACATTTGTTTAAAAGTTGTCCCGATGGAATAATACGCCGATGTGTATTCGGAGATGAAGCTAGTAAAATCTTAAACCATTGTCACACAGGACCAACAGGAGGGCATTATGGGCCTCAACTAACAGCAAGGAAAGTTTATGATGCTGGATTCTATTGGCCTACAATTTACAAAGACGCACACCTTCTTTGCAAATCCTGTGATGCTTGTCAAAGGGCCGAAAAAATAAGTCAACGTGATGAAATGCCACAAAATGTCATTCAAGTATGTGAAGTATTTGACATTTGGGGTATTGACTTATGGGTCCATTTCCAAAATCTCATAATAATTTATACATTCTCGTAGCCATTAATTATGTATCTAAATGGACGGAAGCACAAGCTCTCCCAACTAACGATGCACGAGTTGTAGTCAACTTTTTAAAACGTCTTTTTGCAAGGTTTGGAACACCGAAAGCTTTAATAAGTGATCGGGGTACTCATTTCTGTAATAATCAACTTGAGAAAGTTCTTAAAAGATATGGAGTAACTCATAAAATCTCCACCGCATATCATCCACAAACAAGTGGACAAGTTGAGAATACCAACTGAGCTTTAAAACGTATTCTAGAGAAAACCGTAGGATCAAATCCGAAGGAATGGTCCATTAAATTGGAGGATGTACTCTGGGCTTTTAGAACAGCCTAAAAAACTCCAATTGGAACCACACCTTTTAGACTCGTTTACGGAAAAACATGTCATCTTCTAGTAGAAATTGAACACAAAGCATTTTGGGCTTTGAAGACATGTAATCTTGATTTACATGAAGCTGGACATCTACGATTAAGTCAACTAAACGAATTAGAAGAATTAAGACATGAAGCATACGAAAATTCGTTAATCTATAAGGAAAGAACGAAGAAATGGCATGATAAAAGAATCAGAAGTTCAAAAGAATTTAAAGAAGGAGATAGAGTTCTTCTTTTCAATTCACGATTCAAGCTATTTCCTGGAAAATTAAAATCAAGATGGTCTGGACCATTCATAGTCAAAAGAGTTTTCCCATACGGAACAGTAGAATTAATAAATTCAAATGGGATTGAATTTAAAGTTAATGGTCACAGAGTTAAACATTACATAGATAGTCCAATGAAAGTTGACAACGAAGTTAATCATAATTTCGATACCACAGCTAACTAAGTGTGGGGAGAATCAAGTCTTTAAAGGATAATATGTATTTTTGTTAGAGTTAGATTTTCTGTTTTCGTGTAGTTCTCGAAAATGGAATCCGAATGGTCTTTCCCTAGCAGACCCTAAAGAACTAGTCTTCTCCCCCATTCTGAATTTTTATTTTTTTAGGTTTTTACAAAATGAAGACTTCCTGTGAACTAAACTATGGTCTAATGCTACACGCTTTGATCACTAAACGTAATAATGACACACTTCCGAGTGAACTGGTATCAGTAATCAGAGAAAAATTGAATGGAGTAAGAAAAGAATCCAGATGCGAAGATAATAAGTTACAATTTGGTAAAGGAAAATCAAAATCCGCAGCGAAAAGAAGAGCACGACACCTTGAAAGATGTCACAAATGCGGAAAATGGTCACACGAAGGTAAACGTTCAAATAATCAAACCTATTCAAACACCGAATTTGTTACTTTATGCAGAGATGGACCGTTCATATGTTTAGAAGAAAAACATTAAATGCTCGAGGTTACGCCTATGTAGCCATGGAAAATCAATTAGTCCGACTATCTTATGAGTGGGCTAGAGCATATCACTAAGAAATCTATTTCACAGGTAAGTTTGTACAGTTTTTATTTTTATTTTTATTTTTAACCTTTTGATAATAAACGCTAATTTGTTCGCTATAAAGTATTAAATTGGTATTCGATGAAATTAGGTCTTGCGACCGAAATTATTGATATCATACAAAAATTTATTACATCACTGCGAAATTTAACGTTTATTCTTAAGGTATAAATATCTTTAATCAATCAACACAAAATATTTCAAAAATTCGTCATGAGTTAAACTAGGTTATGGAACCGAAATTACTTTACCGAAAAGTGGGGCGTATATTTTTGATAATATTTGATTGATTAAAGTGGGATAAAAGAAAAAAAGATTTTTAATTTTATTTTTACCATATTTTTTAAAAAAATTAATAAATTAATATTAAATAAATATTGTAAACTTTTTAAAATCAATATATTTAAAATTGTAAATATTTGGAAAATTAATATTTTAATATAAGTTTGTATGAAAACAAAAATATAATATAAGTTTGGTGTGAATTTTTAATTTTATGCATTTTAAATTTAAGTTTGGTGTGAATTTAAAAACAAAAATTTACTTTATTTTGCTAAGTTAAAAATATGATTTTTAAAAATTCGTCGTAAGTTGAAGACTAAGTTGTTGAACCGAAATTGCTTTACCCAAGGGAGGAACGAGAACTTTTATTATCATTATTTTTAATCTTATTGAATTAAAGTATGCCAAAAAAATTAAAAAACCCAAAAATCTTTGCTTTTAAAACGACGCTTCAAAAAGACAAATTTTAAAATTTTGTCGAGGGACGGACTAGGACAACGTTCCGAAACGACCTCGTCCTAAATAACAAGGGAAACAAAATTTTAAAATTAATTTATTAATTTGTTTTATAAGTTAAAGATTTCTAAAAAAAAAAAATTCAATATGTTTGGAAACTTTGGTAAAATTTAATCATTTTTCTACGCTAATCACCCTCAATAATTTAAAGTTTACTGATTTCTTGCAAATGAGGGCATTGCAAAATCTTAAGTGTGGGAAGGGGTTAAATTCTTTCAGAATTTTAAATTTTTTTAATTTAAACACTTGGTTACCATTAAAAATACCAGTAACGCAGTAGTTGTATTAGAATCTAGTGCTCTCTGATAATAAAGAACAGCCCTAGTCTTATATACTGACTACCCACTTCTAGTAAAATTTTTAAAAAAAAATTTCAACTAAATGAACTGAAAATCATGTTTATACATATTTATGAACGATAAAACTAGGTGTTAACATCGAAATTATTGTTACCTTGGAAATGACATAAATTGAGAAACAAACCAAAATGTTAAAATTCATTTAAAATGGAATAGAGGAAAATAAAAAGGCAAAGAAAAGAAAATAAAAGCCAAGTGTGCGAAATTTTTACCAAGTTATTCAAAATATATATCACATATTTTTGTACAAAAAATTGAAAATAATTTTGTTTTGGACGATAATTAACTGTTTTACCCGATGAAAGAAAAGAAGAGATGGATCTACACGATGAATCAATTCCATCATTAAAAGGAAGTAAAGTCTTCCGAAAAAGACACGCGCTTCTTGATTTAGGTCATGAAGTTGTCGTCCAGACCATCTGTAGGTTGACGAAAAATCTAGAAAAGTCATCACTAAAATCAGCAGGAAATCCACGGACCTCAGCATCAAACAGGGTCGCCAAGTGGTCAGACTTATCCTAACCATGAGAGGATCTGTCTCGTAAAATGGGGAGGACGCCGTGCAAATTAGCTGGATAAGACTAATGAATCAGACCCCCAGAAAGGATAATCTCCTTTAAAGATCAAAAATCAGCTTTTAAGACTGATATTACTCAATCCTAGAGATTGACCTTAAAGATTGAGAATTACAAGCTCATGGAATTCGATGATATCTAAACTCGAGCTTGAACAAGAAAATATTTTGATCAAAATTACAAACCGATTTGTTTTCTGAAAACCCATTTTCAATGCGTTCATTACCATTGAACGTAAAATCCTAGGAATTCACCTGGAATTCATTAGGTCACCTGAACCAAATCGGGTGTCAACCGTAAGAACGGTGGTTGCATAGCATGGTCAAAGACAGGACCTTGTGCCAGACCGGAAAATTATAAGGGTGAGCTTTACTATTGCTCCTACCAAGGATAGTAATTGCATCCGATACGTTATAGACCATAATTAAAAGAATGTCAGGGGACATTGCCTTAACAGTTGCTTGTTCAACGCTTTCCTTTACAACCGGACGGTAGTTTACCGAAAGGTAATATACGGAGCAAGTATACTGGATGTGTTGCTTTCCCAATACAAGGTTAGCAAGTGGGTGACACAAAACCACAAGTTTTGAGCTAAAAATTTCAAATATGAAACCCACCAAACCCACAAAAAGAATTTGCAAACACCGGTGAAGGGTTATTCCGGAAAACTTAACTAGGGTAAAAGCTAGAATGAATTTTCAAAAGATCAAATATTTTCATAAAGATCCAATTTCCTTAATGGATATAAATTTTATAGTCATGTGGGACTGTAAACCACATCGTTACTACCATTGTTCATACCGCCGTATTGAAATCACTGATGTACAAAGTGTGAAGAATAAAGAAGTGATTCAAGTATTTTTATTTCAAGACTATATTGCTTGAGGACAAGCAACGCTCAAGTGTGGGAATATTTGATAATGCTAAAAACGAACATATATTTCATAGCATTATTCCTCAAGAAAGACAAGCTTTTAGTTGCAATTGTCCTATTTACAAGTGATATTCGGTTAAATAATAAAAGGTAAAGACAAAAGATAGATTCGACGAATTGAAGATGCAAACGACCAAAAAGCTCAAAAGTACAAAATACAATTAAAGAGGTTCCAATTATTGATAAGAAACGTCTCAGAATTACAAGAGTACAAGATTCAAAATGCAAAGTACAAGATATTAAATTGTACGCAAGGACGTTCGAAAATCTGGAACCGGGACCAGAGTCAACTCTCAACGCTCGACGCAACGGACTAAAAATTACAAGTTAACTATGTATATAAATATAATATAATATATAATTAATTATATAAATTATATATATATATTAAATTTATATATTAAAACCGTCGGCAGACTTGGATCCAAACTTGTGTGAGCTGGATTTACGAACTCCGCGACTCGCGGAGTTTGTAGTGCAAAAATGCCGCGACTCGCGGAGCCCCAAATTCTGAAACTGCCTATAAAAGCCAACGCACTTGATCCGTTTTAAATATCCTTTTATCAATCTCTCTATCAACGTATATATATATATATATATATATATATATATATATATATATATATATATATATATATATATATATTATATTTATATTTATATTTTAATTTCTAATAATAAGGGTTTGTTAGCGAATGTTGTAAGGGTGTAAGTCGAAATTCTGTCCGTGTAACGCTACGCTATTTTTAATTATTGTAAGTTATGTTCAACCTTTTTACATTAATGTCTCGTAGCTAAATTATTATTATGCTTATTTAAGACGAAGTAATCATGATGTTGGGCTAAAAATATTAAAATTGGGTAATTGGGCTTTGTACCATAATTGGGGTTTGGAGAAAAGAACGACACTTGTGGAAATTAGACTATGGGCTATTAATGGGCTTTATATTTGTTTAACTAAATGATAGTTTGTTAATTTTAATATAAAGATTTACAATTGGACGTCCCTATAAATAACCATATACACTTGATCGGACACGATGGGCGGGATATTTATATGTACGAATAATCGTTCATTTAACCGGACACGGGAATGGATTAATAGTCTATGGAATTATTAAAACAGGGGTGAAATTATGTACAAGGACACTTGGCATAATTGATAACAAAGTATTAAAACCTTGGGTTACACGCAGTCGATAACCTGGTGTAATTATTAAACAAAGTAATAAAACCTTGTTACAGTTTAAGTCCCCAATTAGTTGGAATATTTAACTTCGGGTATAAGGATAATTTGACGAGGATACTCGCACTTTATATTTATGACTGATGGACTGTTATGGACAAAAACCAGACGGACATATTAAATAATCCAGGACAAAGGACAATTAACCCATGGGTATAAAACTAAAATCAACACGTCAAACATCATGATTACGGAAGTTTAAATAAGCATAATTATTTTATTTCATATTTAATTTCCTTTATTTTACATTTAATTGCACTTCTAATTATCGCACTTTTATTTATTGTCATTGTATTTAATTGCACTTTTAATTATCATACTTTTTAATTATCGCAATTTTATTTTATCGCACTTTTATTTATCGCAATTTCCTTATCGTTATTTACTTTACGCTTTAAATTAAGTTATATTTATTTTTATTATTTTACATTAGGTTTTAACTGCGACTAAAGTTATTAAAATTGACAAACCGGTCATTAAACGGTAAAAACCCTCCTTTTATAATAATAATATTACTTATTTATATATTTTTATTTTTATAAATTAAAACTTATATAGCGTTAAGCTTTGTTTAAAGATTTTCCCTGTGGAACGAACCGGACTTACTAAAAACTACACTACTGTACGATTAGGTACACTGCCTATAAGTGTTGTAGAAAGGTTTAAGTATATCCATTCTATAAATAAATAAATATCTTGTGTAAAATTGTATCGTATTTAATAGTTTTTCGTTGTAAAAATAAAGCTATTTTATATACACCTCGCATAACATCAGTTACTGTATCTCGAATTCATCATATAGGTCCAATAGACTCGTTCTCACTTTCCATCTCTAGAATTGAAACTTTAGATGATAAAGCTACAACTAATAATGTTAACTTACATTACATCAACTTAATCATTATCATAAATCAAATTATAAGATATAAGTACGGTACATAATAATAGATGAATGACAAATAGTTAATGCTTGGCATGTAGCAATAATTAATGTGTAAATGGATATAGTTAGATATGCATGTCATATATCTTTTTGGCTAGAAAACAACTTTATTTGGTGGAGTACAACAAAAACATCTAGACTTGTTTATTTAAGAGCATAGTTATTATTATGAGTATAATAAGAATAATTACAAATTTTAATTTAGTTATAATTCAATATTTATAGTTATTATTATCAATATTCTTATATTATTATTATTAACACTTATTATTATTAGTATCTTTATCAATATTATTATTATTATTATTATTATTATTATAATTATAATTTATTAATTATAATTTATCATTTATTACTATGTATGTTATAAATTACAGAGTGTAGATTATCTGATATGTACACGCGACATTTAAAGTCTGATATCACTATCATCTTCACCTTTATTTGTTTCCCTCTCTTTCTGCTTACCCGTGACCTTCTATACTCGACACAACTGCAGTACGTATCAATGATTCATCTTATTCTATTCGATTTTCATCATTCTTTTCAATTATCAATACCTCAAATACTATGAATTGAAGAATTTAGGCAGAAAAATTAAAAACTCGATATTCATGTTCTTGAGTTGAAAAATCAAAAGCTCGATTTGAGTCAAAATAAAAAAAAAACTAAAAATGCAGAAAGGACCTAAATCAAATCGTGATTCTATCTGCAATTTTTCAAATCCCAATTCGAACAAACAAAGATCAATTTACGAGTCAAAGATTTCGAAGAAAAAAAGTCAACTGTGTTTCAAAGATCAAATTGGAGTTTTATAAGATGTGTCTATTGAAATTAAGAATCCAGAAAGTTTCCATGAGGGATTTACTACCAATTTTATGTTATATGTATAATCTAAAAGGGTCTAAATCTTTAAAACGCGAATTGAGTTTCAATGGGTTCCTGCGTCTGCTACCGATGATATATTTTTTTTTCTTTTTCTGTTCGGATGATTCCATTCAACCTATTCTAGTTGTTTACGTTTCAATTGCACATCTTAGTTCAAACATAGAATTCGTGATTTTGGGTATTTTACTCTGATCGAATAACACTGAGAGGAAGATGAAGAAATAAGGAAAACAGGAACATAGGGTTAAAAAGAAAAGGACTGTTGGTTTATTCAGATAAATCGAGCCAGTGTAATGGTTGGGTGTTAGTGCGGGTGAGCGAGAGGTCTCGGGTTCGAGCCCTGCAATGGTCAAATATTTTTAGAACTCGATTATAAGGTAGTTTATTATCATTATTATTATTATTATTATTATTATTATTATTATTATTATTATTATTATTATTATTATTATTATTATTATTATTATTATTATTATTATTATTATTATTATTATTATTATTATTATCATTATTATTAAGATTTATTATCATTGTTAACTATTAATATTACTAATATAAGTATTGTTATCTAGTCATTATTATTGTTATTAGTATTATTAATATTATTAATTAAAACATGATGAATATGTTGGTAGATATAAATTATAACAATATGAAGTTTATAATTTAAGCATTTTGAGATAGGTAGGATTAAGATAAAATGTAGATAATGTTACGAACATAATTATAATTAGGTGTTGATTAAATGAATTATCATTATTTTTAAAAGTATCATTTTTATTAAAAATTATCATTTTTAGTATTATTATCATTATTAAATTTATTAATATTATCATTAATAATATTATTAATATCATTATAATTAAAATTATCAAAACTATCATTTTTACATAAATTATCATTTTTGTTATTATTATTAGTATTATCGTTATTATTAAAAGTATTATTATTATTGTTATTATTATTTATATTATTATTATTATTATTACAAACTAATGACTAGTATTATCATCAAAACTATTATTATCATAATTAAATCTAAGTATTATTATTATTATTACATATCACTATATTTCTATTATTAAAATGATACTAATTAAGTTATATATAAAATATATCAATTAATATATAAATATATATTTTTATCATGTATAAACGTTAATATAAATTTTATTATCAATATGTTATAATGAAGGTTAAATAATAGTTATATAAATACATAAAATAAATATATTAAATTTACCCAAATGACATTTAATATAACAAATATATTATTAATAATAATATATATAAACTAGCTCAATTACGATTATATGTTTTAGTATATATAATTGATATAGGTTCGTGAATCCGATGCCAACCCTGCATTGTTCATTATAGTCATATGTATTTTTACTACAAAATACATTAGGTGAGTTTCATTACTCCATTTTTAAATGCTTTTGCAATATATATTTTTGAGACTGAGAATACATGCGCCTTTATAAATGTTTGACGAAATAGACACAAGTACTTAAAACTACATTCTATGGCTGGATTATTAAACTGAATATGCCCCTTTTTAGTCTGGTAATCTAAGAATTAGGGAACAGACACCCTAATTGACGCGAATCCTAAAGATAGATCTATTGGGCCTAATAAACCCCATCCAAAGTACCAGATGCTTTAGTACTTCGAAATTTATATCATATCCGAAGGGTGTCCCGGAATGATAGGGGATATTCTTATATGCATCTTGTTAATGTCGGTTACCAGGTGTTCAATCCATATGAATGATTATTTTTGTCTCTATGCATGGGACGTATATTTATGAGAAATGAAAATCTTGTGGTCTATTAAAATGTTGGAAATGATTATTTATGTTAAACTAATGAACTCACCAACCTTTTGGTTGACACTTTAAAGCATGTTTATTCTCAGGTATGAAAGAAATCTTCCGCTGTGCATTTGCTCATTTAAAAGATATTACTTGGAGTCATTCATGACATATTTCAAAAGACGTTGCATTCGAGTCGTTGAGTTCATCAAGATTATTATTAAGTCAAATATAGTTGGATATATTATGAAATGGTATGCATGTCGTCAACTTTTGATGTAATGAAAGATTGTCTTTTCAAAAATGAATGCAATGTTTGTAAAATGTATCATATAGAGGTCAAGTACCTCGCGATGTAATCAACTATTGTGAATCGTTTGTAATCGATATGGACTTCGTCTAGATGGATTAGGATGGGTCGCTACAGTTGGTATCAGAGCAGTGGTCGTAGCGAACCAGGTCTTGCATTAGTGTGTCTAACTAGTAGTCGTTAGGATGCATTAGTGAGTCTGTACCTCGACCTGATCTGCATGTCAAAAAGTTTTGCTTATCATTTTGTGTCAAAAATTATCTGCTTATCATTCTTAGTCTAGACACGTCTTGCTGCATTGATTGTATGAATAGTGTATAGACAAAATTCATATCTTAGCGTATCTGTTACTGTAAACCTTACATGGCGTATCCCGTAAATTCCTCCGTAATCTACGAAACCTTTTGTTCTATATATATGGATATTCTATGTGATTAGAATACCATCCGATAGCCAGAAAATAATTTCATATCTAAAAATTCTCTATTCAATCGTACGAAATGGAATTCGTCATTAATTCAAGTCACTCGGATTCCAAAATGGAATCCCACTCAAGCTCCGAAAGCAGTGTGACTGGAATGGATCAATCAATCAGTCATCATCTATTCTGGATGAATTGGGGATGGGTTCGTAGCCTCCTCAATCATTGGAGACAAGAAGAAGGTGATCATTTCCATCTGCCACATTGGCCTATTGGCGAAGAACCTGAAGCACTTACCGGTGAACCTGTTCGAAACACCATCTTTTCTCTCATTTCCAGAGTATCTCACCACGATTATATACTATACCAAATTCTAGATTATATTTATCCGCTAGTCCGAACCGAAAATCACCCCGGTGTAATAGAAGAAGTCAACGAGCTTCGCGCTCGGGTAGTGACTTTAGAGAATATGGTGCGAAGGTTACAAACACCAGCAGCAGCACCAGCAGCATAACCAGTACCACCACCAACGCCAACCGTACCATTACCACCACCAAAAATAACCGCATCGCAAACCTCAACTTCACAATCTGTCGCGCGAACATCAACGTCATGCGCACCATGGATACCATGGAGTACCAACAACAATGAACGATGAAGTATTAATTCATAACTTCATTGAAGAAATATTCTGCGAAGAATATGTGGTTTCTAAAAGTTTTAGAGATTACTTATCTTAGCTCAAACCGAAAATTAAATAAGTTTAATATCATATTGACTCATTAAATCCATAATTACATCTGAAGAAAATATATATGTATATATATTTTCATAAAGATTGTAATTAAAATTCTTTCGTACAAACCGTTAATGATGAAAATATTTTAACGGGTAGGTAATACCCGAGGAATATTTAGATTTCACATTAATAAGTTATGCTGTACATTCTTCGAATCTGATTCAACAGTCATTTACTATCTTACTTACAACCACCGATATACGTATCTGTTCACCGCAGAATAACCATTTTTATTCAATTTCATATTCGGATTTTGACCTATCAGAATCCAACAAGTGGCATAATGAAGAAAACATATGACAAAATAAAATTTGTTAGAAACAGACTAATTAACTATGAGAAACTGTGTTAAGAATCCACGCTAACTGTTCCTAGCTAATTGTTCCTAGGTAACTGATTACATTTTATTTATCGCAATTTAATTATCGCAATTTACATTCTCGCAATTTTATTTATTGTCATTTAATTTCTGTATTTATTTTACGCACTTTAAATATCGGGATACGTATACAAGGTTTTGACATATCATATCGACGCATATATATATATTATTTGGAATAACCATAGACACTCTATATGCAGTAATGATTGAGTTCTCTATACAGGGTTAAGGTTGATTATATAATAATATATATACTTTGAGTTGTGATCGAGTCTGAGACGTATACGGGTCACGACACGTATTAATTAATTCGAATATTATATATTAAACTATATATGAATTATTAGACTGTTACCGTGGACTATCGACTGTGGACTAATAACATTGGATAATTAAAATGAATTAAAATCTTGATAATAACATATGAAACTAAACATTCTTCAAGTTTGCCACTTGATTTCATCTTAAACTTCATTTGTATCTCGACGATTACAATCTGCGTTCAAATCTTTCATGATTCTTGAAACCTCTCAATTAAGAAATAACTGAAAAGATGAACCAACCGCACTTCATCTATGGAAGAAAAGATTGATACATATAGTTATGCACCCAAAAAACACTCGGAACCAGAGTAAACGTTTAACACGTAGCTGTGCAATCTTCTTTAGCATTATTATTACCCAAAATAACTTTACAATCCCTTATTAAGGTAGCGAGTTTTGTCACAGCTTCAACAAGTCAGCTTCGATTCTCCAGTCGAAACAGTCTTATTATAACCTTGATATATACGTTACCCTTTCACCATCGTTACTGAGGAACCTTTCATATATCGCCACATTAGCAATAAATTTACCAACTACTCCGTTGATCTTTGACTTTCCGAAAAATCACTATATGTAGTGAACCCCAATCGTTTACTCATTTACATCTTATAACGAGAATTACTCTACCAACTACCGGGAATTAGCAATCTGTATTTTGAAATCTCGCAGCATGCTTACATCAACAGTTATAAGTATACATAAAATCCTTATCTCTTAGAATTATGATCTTCCACTCAGAAATTTTGAAAAGCACCCAGTCTACAAATCAATACTCCAAATTCTGACAACTGAATATAGCAGTAAAAACAGTACACGATCTTAACCGTCGAAAGTTTGATGATAAAGAATGGAGTATTGGAAACACCCAATAGAAAATTTAGTACCGAAAAGCGGATTATGCGAAACAATGAAGGAAACTGTGGACAAATCACAAAGAATAAGTTTGACTTCAAAGAATCCAAATGATTCAATGCCTGCCGAAGTCTTTAGCGAATATCTTGTTCCTTACTCTAACCCTTTGCGGACAATAGTCTCCATCATCCTCTGATCTTAGATATTCAAATATATTATCGTATCTTTTGTTATAAATATCCTCGATATTTCTGAATATATTTCATAACTAATCCTATCTGAAATCATTTATCTCTTTGAGCTATCAGTATGACATCATATGAGAAACTATTAGCTTCTATATTCTGTAACTTTTGAGATTAAAATATGAATGATATTGAAGTAGTGTTGGGAACTGATGCATGAGTTAGTATAATATAATGACACTTGATCAACGTGATTATATTACAGTAAGTAATGCTGAGTTTCTAATGGAACGTGGTGATTCACAGATTATAACGTTATCATGTGCCATGTTACATAACTCTTTCATTCTGCTTAACTTCTGAACATATCAAGAAAGTATATTCTTGATAGTTCTATTCTCAGTGATTCAGGTAATTTGACAAATCAAATCACGTGACTTCGTTCTTTCTTGCTTAGAACATTAAGTTCATTCGAAATTTCATACTTACAAATTCTGGACCATTACTTACGAAAAGAAAACAAAAGCATGGAGCTCCGAAATAAAAAGGGGGTATAAATCGCATCAAATAAGAGGGAGTATTAACTATGGATGACAATGATTATAGGAAACAGAAATAGGGACATTGAAATATAAGGGGAGATATAAAGCCCAATAACAACGTAGAAATTACAAACCGTGTATATCAATGTTTATCGCAACATAAAGACACGAGAGAATTAAAAACACTATAACCCCAAGTGCAAAGTAGAAGAAAGCAGATTCCTACGGTGGAAGTTGGAGAAGGAGAATGATTGTTGTGATAGTAAGGATAAGGACAAGGATCAAAACTGGATTAAGTATTTTCAAATCTTTTGGAGTGGGGGATTGAATGGTAAAAGTAACTGAACGAAAGAAGTTAATTTATAGTAAAATATTCGACAGAGAAATTGAAACAAACCATCGCATTTAATAAAGAGGAATCTAATTCCCTTATTTGCCGAAGAATCAAATATTTTAGATTTTGAAGATTTTCTTTAAATCTCTTGAAATTCGGAATTCAACCAAGTCAACGTCAAAAGCTAAGACGCACCTAATTTTCTAAATTCAACCCTGACTACGTCAAAAGCTAAGGCAAATCTTATTTTCCTCATTTCAATCTTTTGTGATAGCTTCATTTGTGCTCTTCGAATAATCGAATTATTTTATCTGTATTATTCAATAATGATAAAACTCTGTTTATCAGCTCATATTCGTCAGGAAAACATATTTATTGTTAGCCATGACGACCTCACTCAAATTTCGGGACGAAATTTCTTTAACGGGTAGGTACCGTGATGACCCGGGAATTTCCGACCAACTTTAAACTTGAATCTTATATGGTTTCAACAAGATAAGCAAAGTCTATTAAACTGAGTCTCAAAAATTTTGAACTGTTTCATATATGATATTACCCTTCGACCATTTCTGACGATTCACGAACATTAATTGTAAATAGAAATAGAAATATATATATATATATGTATGTGTGTGTGTGTGTGTGTGAATAATAAATTAATAAAGGTTAATAAAACAATAGACGATTTGGCTGATATGAATATAATGAAATACATTATGATTTAGAAATATTAACGAAGTATTAAATGTATAACGTTCTACTTATTTGTTTCAGATAAATATCTAAATAATGAAATGTGTTATGTAAAATGTATATAGACAAAATATTATCGTGGCTATGTCCTAATCGTTCGTAACTTTGTCTTTATAATTTCTATGTTTATTAATCTTTAAATTAATCTTTAATTTTATTTATATTTTATTTTTATCCTTATAACATCACTTTCCACCAAACCAACTTTCTTATTATATCAATCCAACTCGTTCCAATTTTCTATAGTGTCAAATTTGACATTAATCAACCAACCAATAATTATGATCATTATTTTAGTTTTCTTTTTGTACAAATTAATCAAGTACCATCTAGCACCTTCATTATACTATCTTATTTTAAACCCGAATCTTTATTCAAACTTGACTATCCCGGTAAATATAAGTTTCAGATTTTGTACGGATGAATTCACTCACCATGATAACACTTACTTGTGTTACTCTATCTCGAATTCATTATATAGGTCCAATAGACTCGTTCTCACTTTACATCTCTAGAATTGAAACTTTAGATGATAAAGCTACAACTAATAATGTTAACTCACATTACATCAACTTAATCATTATCATAAATCAAATTATAAGATATAAGTACGGTACATAATAATAGATGAATGACAAATAGTTAATGCTTGGCATGTAGCAATAATTAATGTGTAAATGGATATAGTTAGATATGCATGTCATATATCTTTTTGGCTAGAAAACAACTTTATTTGGTGGAGTACAACAAAAACATCTAGACTTATTTATTTAAGAGCATAGTTATTATTATGAGTATAATAAGAATAATTACAAATTTTAATTTAGTTATAATTCAATATTTATAGTTATTATTATCAATATTATTATATTATTATTATTAACACTTATTATTATTAGTATCTTTATCAATATTATTATTATTATTATTATTTATTAATTATAATTTATCATTTATTACTATGTATGTTATAAATTAAAGAGTGTAGATTATCTGATATGTACACGCGACATTTAAAGTCTGATATCACTATCATCTTCACCTTTATTTTTTTTCCTCTCTTTCTGCTTACCCGTGACCTTCTATACTCGACACAACTACAGTACGTATCAATGATTCATCTTATTCTATTCGATTTTCATCATTCTTTTCAATTATCAATACCTCAAATACTATGAATTGAAGAATTTAGGCAGAAAAATTAAAAACTCGATATTCATGTTCTTGAGTTGAAAAATCAAAAGCTCGATTTGAGTCAAAATAAAAAAAAACTAAAAATGCAGAAAGTGAAATGTCCCGTTCTTATTGATTAAAAACGTTCCATATTAATTGATTTCGTTGCGAGGTTTTGACCTCTATATGAGACGTTTTTCAAAGACTGCATTCATTTTAAAACAAACCATAACCTTTATTTCATCAATAAAGGTTTAAAAAGCTTTACGTAGATTATCAAATAATGATAATCTAAAATATCCTGTTTACACAAGACTATTACATAATGGTTTACAATACAAATATGTTACAACGAAATAAGTTTCTTGAATGCAGTTTTTACACAATATCATACAAGCATGGACTCCAAATCTTGTCCTTATCTAAGTATGCGACAGCGGAAGCTCTTAATAATCACCTGAGAATAAACATGCTTAAAACGTCAACAAAAAATGTTGGTGAGTTATAGGTTTAACCTATATATATCAAATCGTAATAATAGACCACAAGATTTCATATTTCAATATACATCCCATACATAGAGATAAAAATCATTCATATGGTGAACATCTGGTAACCGACATTAACAAGATGCATATATAAGAATATCCCCATCATTCCGAGATCCTCCTTTGGACATGATATAAATTTCGAAGTACTAAAGCATCCGGTACTTTGGATGGGGCTTGTTGGGCCCGATAGATCTATCTTTAGGATTCGCATCAATTAGGGTGTCTGTTCCCTAATTCTTAGATTACCAGACTTAATAAAAAGGGACATATTCGATTTCGATAATTCAACCATATAATGTAGTTTCACGTACTTGTGTCTATTTCGTCAAACATTTATAAAACCTGCATGTATTCTCATCCCAAAAATATTAGATTTTAAAAGTGGGACTATAACTCACTTTCACAGATTTTTACTTCGTCGGGAAGTAAGACTTGGCCACTGGTCGATTCACGAACCTATAAAAAATATGTACATATATATCAAAGTATGTTCAAAATATATTTACAACACTTTTAATACATTTTGATGTTTTAAGTTCATTAAGTCAGCTGTCCTCGTTAGTAACCTACAACTAGTTGTCCAAAGTTCGATGTACAGAAAAAAAATTGATATATATTATCTTGAATCAATCCACGACCCAGTGTATACATGTCTCAGGCTAGATCACAACTCAAAGTATATATATTTTTGGAATCAACCTCAACCCTGTATAGCTAACTCACACATTACTGCATATAGAGTGTCTATGGTTGTTCCAAATAATATATACACATGGGTCGATATGATATGTCAAAACATTTGCATACATGTCTATGGATTCCCAAGATTACATAATATATTAGAATACACGTATAATACAATATAAGTTAGCTAGGATATGATTAATATAGATTTGTTACCAATTTTCATGTAGCTACAACAAGAAAAATTATCCAATCTTGTTTTACCCATAACTTCTTCGTTTTAAATCCGTTTTGAGTGAATCAAACTGCTATGGTTTCATATTGAACTATATTTTATGAATCTAAACAGAAAAAGTATAGGTTTATAGTCGGAAATATAAGTTACAGGTCATTTTTGTAAGAGGTAGTCATTTCAGTCGAAAGAACGACGTCTTGATGACCATTTTGAAAAACATACTTCCACTTTGAGTTTAACCATGATTTTTGGATATAGTTTCATGTTCATAAGAAAAATCATTTTCTCAGAAGAACAACTTTTAAATCAAAGTTTATCATAGTTTTTAATTAACTAACCCAAAACAGCCCGCGGCGTTACTACGACGGCGTAAATCCGATTTTACGGTGTTTTTCGTGTTTTCAGGTTTTAAATCATTAAGTTAGCATATCATATAGATATAGAACATGTGTTTAGTTTATTTTAAAAGTCAAGATAGAAGGATTAACTTTTGTTTGCGAACAAGTTTAGAATTAACTAAACTATGTTCTAGTGATTACAAGTTTAAAACTTCGAATAAGATAGCTTTATATGCATGAATCGAATGATGTTATGAACATCATTACTACCTCAATTTTTCTGGATAAAGCTACTGGAAATGAGAAAAATGGATCTAGCTTCAAAGGATCCTTGGATGGCTTGAAAGTTCTTGAAACAGAATCATGACACGAAAACAGTTCAAGTAAGATTTTCACTCGAAATAAGATTGTTATAGTTATAGAAATTGAATCAAAGTTTGAATATGAGTATTATCTTGTATTAGAAAGATATATTACTGTAAATAAGAAAGATTTCTTGAGGTTGGATGATCACTCTACAAGATTGGAAGTAAGCTAGCAAACTTGGAAGTATTCTTGATTTTATGAAACTAGAACTTGTAGAATTTATGAAGAACACTTAGAACTTGAAGATAGAACTTGAGAGAGATTAATTAGATGAAGAAAATTGAAGAATGAAAGTGTTTGTAGGTGTTTTTAGTCGTTGGTGTATGGATTAGATATAAAGGATATGTAATTTTGTTTTCATGTAAATAAGTCATGAATGATTACTCATATTTTTGTAATTTTATGAGATATTTCATGCTAGTTGCCAAATGATGGTTCCCACATGTGTTAGGTGACTCACATGGGCTGCTAAGAACTGATCATTGGAGTGTATATACCAATAGTACATACATCTAAAAGCTGTGTATTGTACGAGTACGAATACGGGTGCATACGAGTAGAATTGTTGATGAAACTGAACGAGGATGTAATTGTAAGCATTTTTGTTAAGTAGAAGTATTTTGATAAGTGTCTTGAAGTCTTTCAAAAGTGTATGAATACATATTAAAACACTACATGTATATACATTTTAACTGAGTCGTTAAGTCATCGTTAGTCGTTACATGTAAGTGTTGTTTTGAAACCTTTAGGTTAACGATCTTGTTAAATGTTGTTAACCCAATGTTTATAATATCAAATGATATTTTAAATTATTATATTATCATGATATTATGATGTACGAATATCTCTTAATATGATATATATATATACATTAAATGTCGTTACAACGATAATCGTTACATATATGTCTCGTTTCAAAATCATTAAGTTAGTAGTCTTGTTTTTACATATGTAGTTCATTATTAATATACTTAATGATATGTTTACTTATCATAATATCATGTTAAATATATATATAACCATATATATGTCATCATATAGTTTTTACAAGTTTTAACGTTCGTGAATCACCGGTCAACTTGGGTGGTCAATTGTCTATATGAAACCTATTTCAATTAATCAAGTCTTAACAAGTTTGATTTCTTAACATGTTGGAAACACTTAATCATGTAAATAACAATTTCATTTAATATATATAAACGTGGAAAAGTTCGGGTCACTACAGTACCTACCAGTTAAATAAATTTCGTCCCGAAATTTTAAGCAGTTGGAGGTGTTGACGTATCTTCTGGAAATAAATGCGGGTATTTCTTCTTCATGTGATCTTCTCGTTCCCAGGTGAACTCGGGTCCTCTACGAGCATTCCATCGAACCTTAACAATTGGTATCTTGTTTTGCTTAAGTCTTTTAACCTCACGATCCATTATTTCGACGGGTTCTTCGATGAATTGAAGTTTTTTGTTGATTTGGATTTCATCTAACGGAATAGTGAGATCTTCTTTAGCAAAACATTTCTTCAAATTCGAGACGTGGAAAGTGTTATGTACAGCCGCGAGTTGTTGAGGTAACTCAAGTCGGTAAGCTACTGGTCCGACACGATCAATAATCTTGAATGGTCCGATATACCTTGGATTTAATTTTCCTCGTTTACCAAATCGAACAACGCCTTTCCAAGGTGCAACTTTAAGCATGACCATCTCTCCAATTTCAAATTCTATATCTTTTCTTTTAATGTCAGCGTAGCTCTTTTGTCGACTTTGGGCGGTTTTCAACCGTTGTTGAATTTGGATGATCTTCTCGGTAGTTTCTTGTATTATCTCCGGACCCGTAATCTGTCTATCCCCCACTTCACTCCAACAAATTGGAGACCTGCACTTTCTACTATAAAGTGCTTCAAACGGCGCTATCTCAATGCTTGAATGGTAGCTGTTGTTGTAGGAAAATTCTGCTAACGGTAGATGTCGATCCCAACTGTTTTCGAAATCAATAACACATGCTCGTAGCTTGTCTTCAAGCGTTTGTATCGTCCTTTCGTTCTGCCCATCAGTTTGTGGATGATAGGCAGTACTCATGTCTAGACGAGTTCCTAATGCTTGCTGTAATGTCTGCCAGAATCTTGAAATAAATCTGCCATCCCTATCAGAGATAATAGAGATTGGTATTCCATGTCTGGAGACGACTTCCTTCAAATACACTCGTGCTAACTTCTCCATCTTGTCATCTTCTCTTATTGGCAGGAAGTGTGCTGATTTGGTGAGACGATTAACTATTACCCAAATAGTATCAAAACCACTTGCAGTCCTTGGCAATTTAGTGATGAAATCCATGGTAATGTTTTCCCATTTCCATTTCGGGATTTCGGGTTTTTGAAGTAGAACTGATGGTTTCTGATGCTCAGCTTTGACCTTAGAACAAGTCAAACATTCTCATATGTATTTAGCAACATCGGCTTTCATACCCGGCCACCAAAAATGTTTCTTGAGATCCTTGTACATCTTTCCCGTTTCAAGATGTATTGAGTATCTGGTTTATGAGCTTCTCTAAGTACCATTTCTCTCATATCTCCAAATTTTGGTACCCAAATCCTTTCAGCCCTATACCGGGTTCCGTCTTCCCAAATATTAAGATGCTTCTCCGATCTTTTGGGTATTTCATCCTTTAAATTTCCCTCTTTTAAAACTCCTTGTTGCGCCTCCTTTATTTGAGTAGTAAGGTTATTGTGAATCATTATATTCATAGATTTTACTCGAATGGGTTCTCTGTCCTTCCTTCTCAAGGCGTCGGCTACCACATTTGCCTTCCCCGGGTGGTAACGAATCTCAAAGTCGTAATCATTCAACAATTCAATCCACCTACACTGCCTCATATTCAGTTGTTTCTGATTAAATATGTGTTGAAGACTTTTGTGGTCGGTATATATAATACTTTTAACCCCATATAAGTAGTGCCTCCAAGTCTTTAATGCAAAAACAACCGCGCCTAATTCCAAATCATGCGTCGTATAATTTTGTTCGTGAATCTTCAATTGTCTAGATGCATAAGCAATCACCTTCGTTCGTTGCATTAATACACAACCGAGACCTTACTTTGATGCGTCACAATAAATTACAAAATCATCATTCCCTTCAGGCAATGACAATATAGGTACCGTAGTTAGCTTTTTCTTCAATAACTGAAACGCTTTCTCTTGTTCATCCTTCCATTCAAATTTCTTCCCTTTATGCGTTAATGCAGTCAAGAGTTTTGCTATTTTGGAAAAGTCTTGGATGAACCTTCCGTAGTAACCAGCTAGTCCTAAAAACTGGCGTATGTGTTTAGGAGTTTTCGGGGTTTCCCACTTTTCAACAGTTTCTATCTTTGCCGGATCCACCTTAATACCTTCTTTGTTTACTATGTGACCGAGAAATTGAACTTCTTCCAACCAAAATGCACACTTTGAAAACTCAGCGTACAATTCTTCCTTCCTCAATACTTCTAACACCTTTCTCAAATGTTCACCGTGTTCTTGGTCATTCTTTGAGTAAATAAGTATGTCATCAATGAAAACAATGACAAACTTGTCAAGGTTTGGTCCACACACTCGGTTCATAAGGTCCATGAACACAGCTGGTGCATTAGTTAAACCAAACGTCATGACCATAAACTCGTAATGACCGTAACGTGTTCTGAAAGCAGTCTTTGGAATATCATCTTCTTTCACCTGCATTTGATGATACCCGGAACGTAAGTCAATCTTTGAATAAACAGACGAGCCTTGTAGTTGATCAAATAAGTCGTCGATTCTCGGTAGTGGGTAGCGATTCTTGATGGTAAGTTTGTTCAACTCTCGGTAGTCGATACACAACCTGAATGTACCATCTTTCTTCTTGACAAACAAAACAGGAGCTCCCCACGGTGATGTGCTTGGACGAATGAAACCACGCTCTAAAGTTCTTGTAATTAGCTTTGCAGTTCTTTCATCTCGCTGGGTGCGAGTCTGTAAGGAGCACGAGCTATTGGTGCAGCTCCTGGTACAAGATCTATTTGAAATTCGACGGATCGATGTGGGGGTAATCCCGATAATTCTTTCGGAAATACATCGGGAAATTCTTTTGCGACGGGAACATCATTGATGCTCTTTTCTTCAGTTTGTACTTTCTCGACGTGTGCTAGAACAGCATAGCAACCTTTTCTTATTAGTTTTTGTGCCTTCAAATTACTAATAAGATGTAGCTTCGTGTTGCCCTTTTCTCCGTACACCATTAAGGGTTTTTCTTTTTCTCGTATAATGCGAATTGCATTTTTGTAACAAACGATCTCTGCTTTCACTTCTTTCAACCAGTCCATACCGATTATCACATCAAAACTCCCTAACTCTACTGGTATCAAGTCAATCTTAAATGTTTCGCTAACCAGTTTAATTTCTCGATTCTGACATATATTATCTGCTGAAATTAATTTACCATTTGCTAATTCGAGTAAAAATTTACTATCCAAAGGCGTTAATGGACAACTTAATTTAGCACAAAAATCTCTACTCATATAGCTTCTATCCGCACCCGAATCAAATAAAACGTAAGCAGATTTATTGTCAATAAGAAACGTACCCGTAACAAGCTCCGGGTCTTCCTGTGCCTCTGCCGCATTAATATTGAAAACTCTTCCGCGGCCTTGTCCATTCGTGTTCTCCTGGTTCGGGCAATTTCTAATAATGTGGCCCGGTTTTCCACATTTATAACAAACTACATTGGCATAACTTGCTCCGACACTACTTGCTCCGCCATTACTCGTTCCAACACCATTTGTTCCTTTCGTTTTGTTAACCCCTGGTCCGTAGACCTCACACTTTGCCGCGCTATGACCATTTCTTTTACACTTGTTGCAAAATTTGGTGCAGAACCCCGAGTGATACTTTTCACACCTTTGGCATAGCTGCTTCTGATTGTTGTTGTTGTTGCGGTTATTATTGTTGTTGGGATGATTGTTATAGTTGCTGTTGTTGTTGTTGTTGTTGTTGTTGTTGTTGTTGGGCCGTTTGTTGTAGTTGCGATTGATGTTGCGATTGTTGGGATAGTTGTTGCGATTATTGTTGTAATTGCTGTTGTTGTTGTATTGGTGATTCTTATCACCATTTTCCTCCCACTTTCTTTTGACTTGCTTCACATTGGCCTCTTCAGCAGTCTGTTCTTTAATTCTTTCTTCAATCTGGTTCACTAGTTTGTGAGCCATTCTACATGCCTGTTGTATGGAGGCGGTCTCGTGTGAACTTATATCTTCTTGGATTCTTTCTGGTAATCCTTTCACAAACGCGTCGATCTTCTCTTCCTCATCTTCGAACGCTCCCGGACACAATAGGCATAATTCTGTGAATCGTCTTTCGTACGTGGTAATATCAAATCCTTGGGTTCGTAACCCTCTAAGTTCTGTCTTGAGCTTATTGACCTCGGTTCTGGGATGGTACTTCTCGTTCATCAAGTGGTTGAATGCTGACCACGGTAGTGCGTAAGCATCATCTTGTCCCACTTACTCTAGATAGGTATTCCACCATGTTTGTAGTGACCAGAACTTTTTCATGTTTATATATATATTAAATGAAATTGTTATTTACATGATTAAGTGTTTCCAACATGTTAAGAAATCAAACTTGTTAAGACTTGATTAATTGAAATAGGTTTCATATAGACAATTGACCACCCAAGTTGACCGGTGATTCACGAACGTTAAAACTTGTAAAAACTATACGATGACATATATATGGTTATACATATAGTTAACATGATTTTATTATAAGTATGTATCTCATTAGGTATTTTAACAATGAGTTATATACATAAAAATGAGACTATTAATTTAAGAAACTCGAAAACGATATATATAACGATTATCGTTATAACAACGTCTTACTAGGTACATATGAATCATATTAAGATATTGATACACTTGGTTAATTATGTTAAATGATAAGTAAATATATTATTAAGTGTATTAACAATGAAATACATATGTAAAAATAAGACTACTAACTTAATGATTTCGAAACGAGACATATATGTAACGATTATCATTGTAACGACATTTAACTGTATATATATCATACTAAGATATATTATATATCATAATATCATGATAATATAACAATTTAACATCTCATTTGTTATAATAAACAATGGGTTAACAACATTCAACAAGATCGTTAACCTGAAGGTTTCAAAACAACATTTACATGTAACGACTAACGATGACTTAACGACTCAGTTAAAATGTATATACATGTAGTGTTTTAATATGTATTCATACACTTTTTAAAGACTTCAAGACACTTATCAAAATACTTCTACTTAACAAAAATGCTTACAATTACATCCTCGTTCAGTTTCATCAACAATTCTACTCGTATGCACCCGTATTCGTACTCGTACAATACACAGCTTTTAGATGTATGTACTATTGGTATATACACTCCAATGATCAGCTCTTAGCAGCCCATGTGAGTCACCTAACACATGTGGGAACCATCATTTGGCAAATAGCATGAAATATCTCATAAAATTACAAAAATATGAGTAATCATTCATGACTTATTTACATGAAAACAAAATTACATATCCTTTATATCTAATCCATACACCAACGACCAAAAACACCTATAAACACTTTCATTCTTCAATTTTCTTTATCTAATTGATCTCTCTCAAGTTCTATCTTCAAGTTCTAAGTGTTCTTCATAAATTCCAAAAGTTCTAGTTTCATAAAATCAAGAATACTTCCAAGATTGCAAGTTTACTTCCAAGTTTTCTAAATCCATTCCAAGTAATCATCCAGGATCAAGAAACCTTTGCTACTTATAGTATGTTATCTTTCTAATACAAGGTAATAATCATATTCAAACTTTAATTCAATTTCTATAACTATAACAATCTTATTTCGAGTGGAAATCTTACTTGAAATTGTTTTCGTGTCATGATTCTGCTTCAAGAACTTTCAAGCCATCCAAGGATCCTTTGAAGCTAGATCTATTTTTCTTATTTCCAGTATATTTATCCAAGGAACTTGAGGTAGTAATGATGTTCATAACATCATTCGATTCATACATATAAAGCTATCTTATTCGAAGGTTTAAACTTGTAATTACTAGAACATAGTTTAGTTAATTCTAAACTTGTTCGCAAATAAAAGTTAATCCTTATAACTTGACTTTTAAAATCAACTAAATACATGTTCTATATCTATATGATATGCTAACTTAATGATTTAAAACCTGGAAACACAAAAAACACCGTAAAACTGGATTTACGCCGTCATAGTAACACTGATAAGGCTAAAAATGAACACATATTTTACAGCATTATTTCCCAAGAAAGACAAGATTTTAGTTGATATTTTTCGATTTACAAGCACTATTCGTTTAAATATTAAAAAGTGAAGATAAAAGGCAGATTCGACAAATTGAAGACGGAAAGGTCCAAAAAGCTAAAAAGTACAAGATTCAATCAAAAAGGTTCAAATTATTGATGAGGAACGTCTCAAAATAACAAGAGTACAAGTTACAAGACGCAAAGTACGCGATTTAAAATAATACGCGAAGACGTCCGAAAATCCGGAACCGGGACCTGAGCCTAGAAGAAACGCCCGACGTAACGGACCAAAAATATCTACTCAACTATGCATATAAATATAATATAATATATAAATAATTATTAAAATTATTTATATATTTATATTATTTATTTATTATGTCGGCAAGCTAGAAAACAAATGATCCTGAGCTGGAAATCACGGCCATGCGAGTCGCATGGCCTAATGCCCAAACTCATGCGACTCGCATGAGTACCTTTTCCAGGCCACCTTCTATTTAAAGCGACTTCGTGATCCGTTTTTAAAACACAGAAAATATATCTCTCTCTCTCATATATACGATATATATATATATATAATTTATATTTTAATTTTAATTTTAATTTTAATTCTAATAATAAGGGTATGTTAGCGAATGATGTAAGGGTATAAGTCAAAATTTTGTCCGTGTAACGCTACGCTATTTTTAATCATTGTAAGTTATGTTCAACCTTTTTATATTAATGTCTCGTAGCTAAGTTATTATTATGCTTATTTAAAACGAAGTAATCATGATGTTGGGCTAATTACTAAAATTAGGTAATTGGGCTTTGTACCATAATTGGGGTTTGGATAAAAGAATGACACTTGTGGAAATTAGACTATGGGCTATTAATGGGCTTTATATTTGTTTAACTAAATGATAGTTTGTTAATGTTAATATAAAGATTTACAATTGGGCGTCCCTATAAATTACCATATACACTCAATCGGACACGATGGGCGGGGTATTTATATGTACGAATAATCGTTCATTTAACCGGACACGGGAATGGATTAATAGCCACTAGAATAATTAAAACAGGGGTGAAATTACATTCAAGGGTAATTGGTGTAATTGTTAACAAAGTAGTAAAACCTTGGTTTACACGTAGTCGATAACCTGGTGTATTCATTAAACAAAGTATTAAAACCTTGTTACAATTCGAATCCCCAATTAGTTGGAATATTTAACTTCGGGTATAAGAATAATTTGATGAGGACACTCGCACTTTATATTTATGACTGATGGACTGTTATGGACAAAAACCAGACGGACATATTAAATAATCCAGGACAAAGGACAATTAACCCATGGGCATAAAACTAAAATCAACACGTCAAACATCATGATTACGGAAGTTTAAATAAGCATAATTCTTTTATTTCATATTTAATTTCCTTTATTTTATATTTAATTGCACTTCTAATTATCGCACTTTTATTTATTGTTATTTAATCGCACTTTTAATTATCGTACTTTTTAATTATCGTAAGTTTATTTTATCGCACTTTTATTATTCGCAATTTCATTATCGTTATTTACTTTACGCTTTAATTTAAGTCTTGTATTTATTTTATATTTTACATTAGGTTTTAACTGCGACTAAAGTTTTAAAATCGACAAACCGGTCATTAAACGGTAAAAACCCTCCTTTATAATAATAATATTACTTATATATATATTTGTATTTTTAATAAAAGTAAACTAATATAGCGTTGAGCTTTGTTTAAAGATTTCCCTGTGGAACGAACCGGACTTACTAAAAACTACACTACTGTACGATTAGGTACACTGCCTATAAGTGTTGTAGCAAGGTTTAAGTATATCCATTCTATAAATAAATAAATATCTTGTGTAAAATTGTATCGTATTTAATAGTATTTCCTGCTAAAATTAATAACTATTTTATATACACCTCGCAATAACATCAAGTATTTTTGGCGCCGCTGCCGGGGAATCGCCGAAGCGAAACGTCAAAATATTTACAAAAATTTTTTAAGTTTTAATTAGTTTTTTTTTATAAATATATATTTTTGTTTAAATTTTGAAAAATATAAAAAAATTAAAAATTTTATAAAACCGAAAAAAAAATATTTTAAAATCTATTTTTAAGTTTTTCTTTTATATTTATAAAATTATAAGTATTTTTATTTTTTTTAGTTTTAAAATTAAGTTTTTATTTAAATTGTATATTTATTTTATTTTAAAACAGAAAAGGAAAATAAATATTAAAAAAAATTACGTGACCTGTCATAATTGACCTGTCAACTGAACCAGTCCAGCAAGGCCATGCGACTCGCATGACCTGCTGCCTTGTCCCATGCGACTCGCATGGTAAGCCCAGACAGGCCACAAACTTACCCTAATTCCGCATTTATTACGGGTATTATTTAATTAATATTATCTAAACCCTAGTTTTTATTAATTATTATATTTAAGTTTTAGTTTAATTAATTTTTATTACTTATAATTATTTTTTATATTTTATAAACTTAATACTTTTATTATATAAAATATAAAAACAATATTTTTATAATAAACTAATAATTTTTATTAACTTTTTATAACTTTTATATTTTATACTTTTTAATCGTTTTAGCGTAATTTTTATATTTTCTTCGGTCGTACTTAGTTTTTAGTCTAGTTTTTTGTCGTAGTTTTATTTTTACTTCTAGAATTTTTAGGATTGCCGTAAAATCCCTTAAGTGCTTATTCCTTAAATTAAGTATTAGGTACTTTAGAATTTTGCGACGCCATTTTTCGTGCTACTTTCTTATTTTCTTATTTTTCGACGCTTTTACCTATGTATCAATTACAATTCCAATTAGTGATCTCCATTTGCAATTTTAATTTTAAGATAATAGTCGTTATAAGGATCGATTAGTTGAGTGTTTTAAAAATGTTACAAGCTACTCTTCGCCTTTTTCATTTTTCGACACTTTTTGACGCGCAATCTATTTCTTCCTTATTTCTCGACATTCTAGTTATAGGACATAGAATTTTTTCTACTTCTTATCTAAATTTCTTAAAATTACGAAAATTTATTTTAAGTGGTTAAATTAATAGACATCAAAATTTTCTGGTTCGTAGTAATAGTTGGATTTGTACGTGGACCGGGTTATTGGAGCCAAACAGTCCTCAATTATATTGAGACCAAACGAATCCTGCCTCTCTGCTGCATCTTTTGGCTATTCGAAACGTGGGCAAAATCAGAAAAGTCTATTGATTGGATAACTTATTATAATTTTTCTTTCCTTTTAAAAACTAATAGGATATTCAGTGAATGCACCGAGCAAGACGTTCACCACCTGTAACTAGATCAAGACATTTAGCAAATATAACCGCCGTTGATTTTTCTTTAGAATCGTCATCCAGTCGACCAAGTACTTCAGTTCAAATTTCCGATAATCCATTTTTTGAACCCGACCTCACAATTGAGAATCCGGAGAATATTCAGGAACGGTTCGTAGATCCTGAACCACTAAACTTTCCTCCGGAGCCACCAATCATTCAAACAGAGATTGTTGAGGAACGAACCATTAAATCAGAATCATCTAGTGATACCGATTCAACAAATTCAATTATGGAGAATCTGGAACCTTTAAGTATGGAAGACCGAATGAGAGCTAAACGCACTGGCCAAGGTCACGCAATTACTCATCCAGACATTAATGCGCCAGATTATGAAATCAAAGGACAAATTCTACACATGGTGACTAATCAATGCCAATTTAGTGGTGCGCCGAAGGAAGATCCAAATGAACATCTACGTACCTTTAATAGGATCTGCACACTATTTAAAATCCGAGAAGTGGAGGATGAACAGATATATCTCATGTTATTTCCCTGGACTTTAAAGGGAGAAGCCAAAGATTGGTTGGAATCGTTACCTGAAGGGGCGATCGATACATGGGACGTTTTAGTTGACAAATTTCTTAAACAATTCTTTCCTGCATCTAAAGCCGTAAGACTTCAAGCAGAAATTGTTACGTTCACACAGAAACCAAATGAAACTCTATATGAGGCGTGGACAAGATATGGAAAGTTGTTAAGAGGATGTCCGCAACATGGTTTAGACACCTGTCAAATAGTACAAATATTCTACCAAGGATGCGACATCACTATAAGGAAAGACATAGATATAGCAGCTGGTGGTTCTATTATGAAGAAAACCGAAACTGATGCTTACAAAATTATTGATAATACTGCTTCCCACTCATATGAGTGGCATCAAGAAAAAGACATCGTTAGATCATCTAAAGCAGCTAGAGCCGATTCTAGCCATGACTTAGATTCCATTTCGGCAAAGATAGATGCTTTCGAGAGACGAATGGAAAAGATGACTAAAGATATTCATGCTATACGAATTAGTTGTGAGCAG
This sequence comes from Rutidosis leptorrhynchoides, assembly GCF_046630445.1. Classification (NCBI taxonomy): domain Eukaryota; kingdom Viridiplantae; phylum Streptophyta; class Magnoliopsida; order Asterales; family Asteraceae; genus Rutidosis; species Rutidosis leptorrhynchoides. The sequence goes on along the minus strand of NC_092334.1, from coordinate 110,961,075 downwards.
TGTGGAGGACCACATTTGACAAAAGATTGTCTCATTATTGAATTAACAATGGAACAAAGAGAGAATATTTCATACATAAACCAAAGGCCTGGAAATAATTATCAGAATAATTATCAACCGCCAAGACCGATTTACAATCAAAACCAAAATTATAACCGAAATGTTCCATACAACAACCAACAAGGTCCTAGCAATCAACAAGTATCTAACAATACTTACAATCAGCAAAGACCTATTTTTCCGATTAAACCACAACAAACCGACGAGAAAAAGCCAAATTTAGAAGATATGATATCAAAGCTAGTTGAGTCTCAAACGCAGTTTTTCACATCTCAGAAACAAACCAATGAACAAAATGCTCAAGCATTTAGAAATCAACAAGCTTCTATTCAAAATCTGGAACAAGAAGTAAGTAACCTAGCAAGGTTAATAGGTGAAAGAAAACCGGGAAGTCTACCTAGTGATACAAATGCTAACCCCCGGAATGAAACAGCTAAAGCTATTACCACAAGAAGTGGTACAACACTTAAACCACCTGAAATACCTGTAACTTCTGATGAAACTATTCCTACTCCACAAGAACCACAACCTGATCAAGATAAGGAAAAAGAACCGGTAGTTGAAAAGGTTAATGAAAATAACACAGTTAAGGATAAACCTTATGTTAAACCATACCAACCACCACTTCCTTACCCGAGTAAAATGAAGAAAGAAAAACTTGAAGCCGAGCAATCCAAATTCTTGGATATGTTTAAACAGATAAATGTAAATCTTCCTTTCATTGATGTGATTTCAGGAATGCCTAGATATGCTAAATTCTTGAAAGATCTAATCTCAAATATAAAGAAAATGGAAGAACTCTCGGCTGTTACTATGAATGCTAATTGTTCAGCAGTGCTGTTGAATAAGATACCAGAAAAATTATCTGATCCAGGAAGTTTCACAATTCCATGTTTTCTGGGTAGTCTTAGTTCAATAGAAGCATTGGCAGACTTAGGTGCTAGTATAAATCTAATGCCGTATTCACTATACGCTAAACTAGACCTTGGAGAATTAAAACCAACCAGAATAAGCATACAACTAGCCGATAGATCAATAAAATATCCTAGAGGGATAATGGAGAACATGCTAGTTAAAGTTGGTACTTTAGTATTTCCAGTAGATTTTGTTGTTTTGGACATGGAAGAAGATTCTCAAGTTCCTCTCATATTAGGAAGACCATTCTTAAACACGGCTAAAGCAATGATAGACGTGTTCGGTAAGAAACTGACCCTAAGTATAGAGGATGAGAGTGTTACCTTTTCAGTTGATAGAGCAATGCAACAACCACAATCTGCAGATGATACATGTTATTATATTCAAACTATAGATGCACATGCAGAATTATTAGAAGAATTTCCAGAATTACAAGGAACAGGAGAATGTTCTTTAGGAGAAGGTAATGAACCAATTGATGAAGCTGAAATGTTAGCTACACTTATAGCTAATGGATATGAACCAACAACAGAAGAAATTCAAATGCTAAAAGAAGAAGACAGATATCGATATAAATCATCGATAGAAGAACCTCCGAAATTAGAGTTAAAGCCACTTCCAAACCATTTGGAATACGCTTATTTACATGGTGAATCTGAATTACCTGTAATAATATCATCTTCTCTTACTGAAAATGAGAAATCACAACTCATTTCTGTGTTGAAAGCTCATAAACCAGCCATTGCATGGAAGATTCATGATATTAAAGGAATAAGTCCTTCGTATTGCACACATAAAATCCTTATGGAAGAAGGTCATAAAACGTATGTGCAACGCCAACGAAGACTAAATCCTAATATGCAAGATGTAGTTAAGAAAGAGATTATTAAACTGCTAGATGCAGGTTTAATTTATCCAATCTCTGATAGTCCATGGGTAAGCCCAGTTCAATGCGTACCTAAGAAGGGTGGCATGACTGTCATCACAAATGAGAAAAATGAGCTTATTCCTACTAGGACTGTAACAGGATGGCGTGTATGTATTGATTATAGAAAATTAAATGATGCCACCAGAAAAGATCACTTTCCCTTACCTTTCATAGATCAAATGTTGGAAAGATTAGCCGGAAATAGTTACTATTGTTTTCTAGATGGATTTTCCGGATATTTTCAAATTCCAATAGCACCCGAGGACCAAGAGAAAACCACATTCACGTGCCCTTATGGTACTTTTGCTTACAAAAGAATGCCATTTGGACTTTGCAACGCCCCTGCAACCTTTCAAAGGTGTATGATGGCGATTTTTCACGACATGATAGAAGAATGCATGGAAGTATTCATGGATGACTTTTCAGTCTTCGGTGATACATTTAAATCATGTCTAGTTAATCTGGAACGAATGCTAATTAGATGCGAAAAATCAAATCTAGTACTTAATTGGGAGAAATGCCATTTCATGGTTAAAGAAGGCATCGTTCTTGGACATAAAATTTCAAAAGAAGGAATTGAAGTGGATAGAGCTAAAGTAGATGTAATTGCTAAACTTCCACATCCCACCAATGTTAGAGGAGTTAGGAGTTTTCTAGGGCATGCCGGTTTTTACCGACGTTTCATAAAAGATTTTTCTAAAATTGCCACTCCTATGAATAAACTCCTAGAAAAGGATGCGCCATTCATCTTTTCAGATGAATGTATCAAATCTTTTAATATTCTTAAAGAAAAACTCACTAATGCGCCGATCATGATAACACCAAATTGGAATCTACCATTTGAACTAATGTGCGATGCAAGTGATTTTTCAATGGGAGCCGTTTTAGGACAAAGGATTGAAAAACGATTTCAACCTATATATTATGCTAGTAAGACATTACAAGGAGCACAAACGAACTATACAACTACTGAAAAAGAACTCCTTGCTATTGTCTTTGCTTTTGACAAATTTCGATCATATCTCGTTCTAGCAAAAACGGTGGTCTATACCGACCATTCTGCTCTTAGATACCTATTTTCAAAACAAGATGCTAAACCAAGATTAATCCGTTGGATCTTACTCTTACAAGAGTTTGATATTGAAATCCGAGAATAAAAAAGGAGCAGAAAATCTCGCCGCTGATCATCTTTCTCGTCTTGAAAATCCCGAATTAGAAGTTCTAAATGAATCGGCCATACAAGACAACTTTCCTGATGAATATCTATTGAAGATAGATTATAAAGAAATCCCATGGTTTGCAGACTATGCAAACTACTTAGTTTGTGGATTCCTTGAAAAAGGATTATCGTACCAAAGACGAAAGAAATTCTTCAGTGATATAAAACACTATTTTTGGGAAGATCCACACCTGTTTAAAAGTTGTCCCGATAGAATAATACGCCGATGTGTATTTGGAGATGAAGCTAGTAAAATTTTAAACCATTGTCACACAGGACCAACAGGAGGGCATTATGGGCCTCAACTAACAGCAAGAAAAGTTTATGAAGATGGATTCTATTGGCCAACAATTTACAAAGACGCACACCTTCTTTGCAAATCCTGTGATGCATGTCAAAGGGCCGGAAAAATAAGTCAACGTGATGAAATGCCACAAAATGTCATCCAAGTATGTGAAGTATTTGACATTTGGGGTATTGACTTTATGGGTCCATTTCCAAAATCTCATAATAATCTATATATACTCGTAGCCATTGATTATGTATCTAAATGGGCGGAAGCACAAGCTCTCCCAACTAACGATGCACGAGTTGTAGTCAACTTTTTAAAACGTCTTTTTGCAAGGTTTGGAACACCGAAAGCTTTAATAAGTGATCGGGGTACTCATTTCTGTAATAATCAACTTGAGAAAGTTCTTAAAAGATATGGAGTAACTCATAAAATCTCCACCGCATATCATCCACAAACAAGTGGACAAGTTGAAAATACCAACCGAGCTTTAAAACGTATTCTAGAGAAAACCGTAGGATCAAATCCGAAGGAATGGTCCACTAAATTGGAGGATGCACTCTGGGCTTTTAGAACAGCCTACAAAACTCCAATTGGAACCACACCTTTTAGACTTGTTTATGGAAAAGCATGTCATCTTCCAGTAGAAATTGAACACAAAGCATTTTGGGCTTTGAAGACATGTAATCTTGATTTACATGAAGCCGGACGTCTACGATTAAGTCAACTAAATGAATTAGAAGAATTAAGACATGAAGCATACGAAAATTCGTTAATCTATAAAGAAAGAACGAAGAAATGGCATGATAAAAGAATCAGAAGTTCAAAAGAATTTAAAGAAGGAGACAGAGTTCTTCTTTTCAATTCACGATTCAAGCTATTTCCTGGAAAATTGAAATCAAGATGGTCTGGACCATTCATAGTCAAAAGAGTTTTCCCATACGGAACGATAGAATTAATAAATTCAAATGGGATTGAATTTAAAGTTAATGGTCACAGAGTTAAACATTACATACATGGTCCGATGGAAGTCGACAACGAAGTTAATCACAATTTCAACACCGCAGCTAACTAAGTGTGGGGAGAATCAAGTCTTTAAAGGATAATATGTATTTCTGTTAAAGTTAGATTGTCTGTTTTCGTGTAGTTCTCGAAAATGGAACTCGAATGGTCTTTCCCTAGCAGACCCTAAAGAACTAGTCTTCTCCCCCCATTCTGAATTTTTATTTTTTTTAGGTTTTTACAAAATGAAGACTGCCTGTGAACTAAACCATGGTCTAATGCTACACGCTTTGATCACTAAACGTAATAATGACATACTACCGAGTGAAATAGTATCAGTAATCAGAGAAAGAATGGACGGAGTTAGAAAAGAATCCAGATGCGAAGATAATAAATTACAATTTGGTAAAGGAAAATCAAAATCCGCAGCGAAAAGAAGAGCACGACACCTAGAAAGATGTCACAAATGCGGAAAATGGTCACATGGAGGTAAATGTTCAAATAATCAAACCTATTCAAATACCGAATTTGTTACTTTATGCAGAGACGGACCGTTCATATGTTTAGAAGAAAAGACACTGAATGCTCGAGGTTACGCTTATGTAGCAATGGAAAACCAATTAAACCGACTATCTTATGAATGGAATAGATCATATAACTAAGAAATCTATTTCACAGGTATGTCTGTACAGTTTTTATTTTTATTTTTATTTTTAACCTTTTGATAATAAACGCTAATTTGTTCGCTAAAAAGTATTAAATTGGTATTGAATAAAATTAGGTTTGGCGACCGAAATTATTGATATCATTCAAAAATTTATTACATCACTGCGAAATTTAACGTTTATTCTTAAGGTATAAATATCTTTAATCAATCAACCCAAAATATTTCAAAAATTCGTCATGAGTCAAATTAGGTCTTGGAACCGAAATTACTTTACCGAAAAGAGGGGCGCATATTTTTGATAATATTTGATTGATTAAAGTGGGATAAAAAGCCAAAAAGATTTTTAATTTTATTTTTACCATGTTTTTAAAATTAATATTTAAATCTTAAATTAATATTGTAAACTTTGTAAAAACAATATTTTTAAAATTGTAAATATTTGAAAAATTAATATAAGTTTGGTGTGAATTTATAATATGAATTTTTAAATTAAGTTTGGTGTGAATTTTTAATATGAATTTTTTAATTTTATGCATTTCAAATTTTAAGTTTGGTGTGAATTTTTAATATTAATTTTGAATTTTATATTTAAATTGTGTGAATTTAAAAACAAAAATTTACTTTATCTCATTAAGTTAAAAATATGATTTTTAAAATTCGTCGTAAGTTGAAGACTAGGTCATTAAACCGAAATTGCTTTACCCGAGGGAGGGACGAGAACTTTTATTATCATTATTTTTAATCTTATTGATTTAAAGTATGCCAAAAAAATTTAAAAAATCCAAAAATCTAAGCTTTTAAAACAATTGCTTGAAAATGACAAATTTTAAAATTTTGTCGAGGGACGGACTAGGGCATCGTTCCGAAACGCCCTCATTCTTAAAAGAAACAAATTTTTAAAATTAATTAATATTTGTTTTATAAGTTAAAGGTTTTTTTTTAAAAAAAAAAATATAGTATGTATATATTTGTTTGTAGTTTATCTTACAAGACAG